>NC_030852.1:19852590-19858551 GCF_000208745.1 Theobroma cacao
AATTTAATTAAACAAATTAAAACATGCATTCCAACTTAAACAAGTTGAATTCTACGAAGCTAAGTGGGGAATCTATTTGGACATAGATATTCCAAGCTCCAATAAACTTAGAATTATTCTTAATCTCATTAAAAATAATTCAAGCTTATTAACCATGAAATCACTCAACCATAGATTCATGGTTGCACTCTTGGATTAACTATAATTACAAGAAATAATTCAATATTTGATATTAATTATTAGTTGTCCAATTGCAAGCCTTATATTGTGAACCCTCATAACCATCCAATGACAAAATGTGAAATTACTATTTTACCCTTTATGTCAATTTTGTCTCCTAGTCTCAAATTTCATCCAATTAGTGATTCAATACTCTAGATCTAATCTTTTGAGTATCCATATGTGATGAGTAGCTAATTCATCAATCCACTAGGCCCAGATTAATCACCAATCTTCTTGAAATCACTAGAAGTGATGTTAATGCTATGAACTCTATTATCTGGATATATGTTCCCAGATGTTCATGTCAATTATAATCCCAAAATACGGAGTCTAGATCAACACTTTATGATGATCATGCTCATGATAAATCAAAGATTATAAGGAGATTAAACATGAGTCCACTATCCATCAGAATTTCGGTTCTACTATAAGCAAATGCATAAGTGCAATATCAAGATTTAGATAATGGTAAAACTTAAATTTGATTCTTACATGATTCTAGTTCATGTTATACTATCATTACTCGAAGTCAACCATTTCGATGATTTGAGACTCATCATTCCCTTGAAATGAATCACATTCGTTTCGTTGGAAGTAATCAGGATGCTACAGCCTTAACATAATAAAGTGACCAGTTTTATTATATGGCTGTGAATAATTTTTAGATTCAATTAAAATAAATGTCTCCTATGTATGACTCTTCATACAAATGTATTTTAATATCTTAATAGAATCTTGGCACCTTGATAACTAGATAATGAATGCTTACTAAAACAAACTCTTCGTCTTATTATCAAAATGTACTTTCATTACAAATAAATTCAATGAATTTAAACATGAGAATATACTTGCTTTCCAAGGCACCATATTCTCAACATTCTTAACAATCTCCCACTTGCCCTAAAGCAAGTATGACATATCCCTCATTCCAAGACCTTCTAAGTGACGATCGAAATTCTTTTGTGTTAAAGTCTTTGTGAATGGATCGACGAGGTTTTGCTCTGTTGGAATTTTCTTCACAAGTACTTCTCCACATTGTATGATCTCTCGAATGAGATGATACTTTCTTTCAATATGTTTTGCTGCTTTATGATTTCGTAATTCTTTTGAGTTAGCCACTGCTCCACTGTTATCATAATAGAGTGTAATAGGCTTGTCCGCATCTAGAATTACTTCAAGGTCTATAAGGAACTTACGGAGCCATACAGCTTCCTGTGTTGCTTCACAAGCCGCAACATACTTTGCCTCCATAGTAGAGTCTGCAATACAAGATTGCTTTACACTCCTCCAAACTATGGCTCCTCCTCTAATGGTGAAAACAGATCCTGATGTTGATTTTATAGAATGAACATCAGACTAAAAATCTGAATCAATGTACCTTGTCTCTACAAGGTCACTTCCAGAATATACAAGCATGTAATTCTTCGTTCTACGAAGATATTTAAAAATGCACTTGACTATAGTCTAGTGCTCCATGCTTGGGTTTGATTGAAATCTGCTAACCAATCCAATTGCATAGCAAATATCTGGCCTAGTGCATAGCATAACATACATGAGACTTCCAAAGGCAGATGCATATGGAATCCGTCTCATGTATTCAACTTCTTTTGGAGTTTTAGGTGACATTTCCTTAGAAAGTTTGATTCCATGTCTAGAAGGCATAAAACCCTTCTTGGAATCTTGCATAACAAACTTGGCCAAAATCTTGTCTATGTAGGATGCTTGAGATAATGCTATCTGCTTGTTCTTACGATCTCTTATAAGTTTGATCCCTAGAACATAGCTAGCTTCTCCCAAATCCTTCATATTGAATTGATGGTTCAGCCAATCTTTAACTGTTGATAACATTCCTATATCATTCCCAATGAGTAGAATGTCATCAACATAAAAGACTAGGAAAATAACCTTTTTATCTTGTATCCTTTTATAGACACAAGGTTCGTCAACATTTTGCTGGAAACTGTATGATTTGATAGCAGTATCAAATCTTATGTTCCAAGACCTAGATGCTTGCTTAAGTCCATAAATGGACTTGTGCAATTCACAAACCTTATGCTCGTGGCCCTTTTTAATGAAACCTGTTAGTAGAGCCATATAAATGTGCTCTTCAAGATCTCCATTTAAAAATGCGATCTTGACATCCATTTGCCATATCTCATAATCAAGATGTGTGGCTATGGATAAGAGTATCCTGATGGATTTAAGCATAGCAACTAGCGAGAATGTTTTCTCATAGTCAATCCCTTTTCTTTGGGTAAAACCCTTGGCCACTAGTCTAGCCTTGAAGGTCTCTACCTTCCCATCACTTCCTCTTTTTCTCTTGTAAATCCATTCACACCGTATAGGTTTTATCCCATTAGGTGGATCTACTAAAGTCTAAACTTTATTATAATCCATGGAGTCTAACTTAGATTTCATTGCCTTATGCCATTCTTTAGCATCAACATCATTAATAGCTTCTTTATATGTAATAGGATCATATTCATGTTCATTTGAAAGTGCAATCATGTTTTCTCCCAAACCCATGTATATTTCTGGTTGTCTCACAACCTTCCCACTAAGTCGAGGCACCACTATTTGATGTTCAAGTTGTGTTTCTGTTTCAACCCTTGAATCAGACTATGTTATGATATCTTCAGAATTAACTCTTAAATCTAAAGGATCAGACAATTCTTCTAAGATAATTTCACTTCTAGGTTTGTGATTTCTCATAAACTCTTCCTCTAAGAAAGTGGCATTCATACTAACAAAAACTTTCTTATCTTGAGGACTATAGAAGTAATAACCTCTTGTTCCCTTTGGATATCCTACAAATAAGCACACCTCAATCTTTGGTTCCATCTTTGTGGACTCTAGCTTTAAAACATATGCAAGACATCCCTAAGTTCGTAAATGATGTATAGATGATTTACGCCCTATCCACAACTCCCTTGGTGTCTTAGGCAGAACCTTAGATGGAGCAAAATTGAGTAAGTACTGAGCAGTTTGCATAGAATATCCCCAAAATGAGATTGGAAGGTTAGCATAAGACATCATTGATCTAACCATTTCTAAAATAGTCATATTTCCTCTTTCAGCTACACCATTATGTTGAGGTGTTCTTGGCACTGACAAATTAGAAATTATCCCATTGTTAGTGAGATATTGCTGAAATTCATCTGATAAATACTCACCTCCCCGATCTGATCGAAGTTGTTTCAATGGCTTGCCTAGTTGCTTTTCAACTTCGGCTTTAAATTCTTTGAAATTTTTAAAGGAATCACTTTTTCTGTGCATTAAATACACAAAGCCATGTCTCAAGTAATCATCAATAAAAGTTATTCATAACCTCCTATAGCTTCTACGTTCATTGGTCCACACACATCTATGTGCACCAAGTCTAGAACGTTTGGCATTCTATTAACTTTTGCCTTGAAAGGCCCTTTAGTCATTTTAGCTTCAATACAAGACTCACATATTGGCAAAGGACACTCAACCATGTCTAGTAAAGTGCCATCCTTTATAAGCCTATTGAGTCTATTTTGATTGATATGACCTAAACGCAGATGCCAAAGATAATTTTGATTTATACTAGATTCTTTGACTCTTTTAGTTTCAAATCGTATTACTTCTATAGCATTTATAGAATAACTCATAGGCTCAAGGAAATAAAGATTATATCTTACAATTCCAAAACAAATAAAATCTTTATTCAAATAAATAGTGAGTGTCTCACTAAAATAAACTGAATATCTAAACAAAAAACAGAAATCAAATTTCTATAAGTCTCTAAAATGTAATAAACATTTTCCAAAACTAAGCTACGACCATAAGGAAATTGAAGAATAATGGCTCCCACTACTAATGCTGAAACGAAGGGGCCATTTGCCATCTTCATTCGAAACTGCCCTTTACTTAGTTTTTTCCTATGTTGAAAACCCTGTAAAGAATTGCAAAGATTGTTAGTGGCTCTAGAATCTACTATCCAAGTATCTGCAGAATCAACCACTAAACAAGCTTCTAACATATTTAGAAAACCCATACCTTGTTTATTATTCTGGATTTCTTCAAGGTAGACCTTGCAATTTTGCTCCAATGTCCTTTCACACCACAATGGAAACATTTTCCTTTGGTGTTGTCTTTTGAAGCAGTCTTTTTCTTCATGGGCTTTTTCTTTGCTCCCACTGAGCCCTTAGGAATCTTTTTATTTCCAGTTATCTTCTTTTTACCCTTGGGTTTAGGCTTAGAAGTTGAAATTGCATGTGCTTCAGGTTTCTTTTTCAAATCAAGAACCTCTTCCACATTTTGAAGATCATTCATTAGCCCACTTAGGGTGTAATCCCTAGTGTTCAGTTCATAATCCAATTTGAACTGTGAAAATGATGAATTCAAGCTATGAACGGTCATTGATATTTTCGTTTCTGTATCTATCTCAGCACCATTTAGTTCTACCTCATTGAGAGAAGAGATCACTTTAAGCATGTAATCTCTAACTAGCTCCCCAGGTTTCTGCTCGAGGTCCTTAAAAGTATTGATTGCTTTCACCTTAGCAAATCTAGTTTTCGTACCAAACATCTCATGTAGGTGCAACATTATGTCAGCAGCATTACCCATGCCTTCGTGCTACTTTTGCAATGTACTGTTCATAGAGGCTAGTATATAGCATTTAGCTAGCTCATTTGCATCATGCCACTTCTTATAATAGTCAATATCTTATGGAGTTGACTAGGGAGTCAATGCTTCAGGCTCATGGTCAGAAAGAACCCATGTGATCTTGTCATAATTAAGGACAATATTAAGGTTTTTTTTCCATTCAGAGTAGTTATCACCATTCAGAGTGCATTTGTTCAGGAAAATTGAAAGTGGATTCATATTTGTGATTCAGATATGTTTCTGAAAGTACATTTGAAATTATGTAAGCATACTAGTTATTCATAGACTTTGAACATTTCATGATGCATGTATGCATGATGACAATATAAAAAACCCTATAAATTATATTATTAGTTCGACGGTCATCTACCTTTCTATAATAAATTTACTGACTATGGGTCGTGAGATTTACTACTAGGTAAACTGGGACCCTCCCACTTAACTATGTTGCCCAGTATCTTCATACTTAACATGGTTAAGGAGCGCCTTCATTTGGTCCATGAAGTTTACTAACAGAGCTACTGTAGGTAGGTTAATAGTAAATTCATGTTGAGTGTAATAACCATTGTTTCATTCTTTTAAGCTCCTTACTTAGTGAGCCTCTATGGGAGGTCTCACTTCATAATCCACCTAAAAGGATTTATCCTTTCGGAGACCCGTCCGTCACGATCTAGATTCATGTCCGCTTGGAGGGAGTGACATGTTTCACATGCCAATGGGCCAACAATGGAGACTATGGACTCTTGGATTACTAGCATCCTCTCCCACTCAATATTTTTATACTTAGGGTTTTGATTGACTTTTTACCGGATTTTTTATATGCATATTTAGAATATCTTAAGTCAAATTATAGGCTTGGTTATATTTCCAACTAAACGCTTTTAGTGTATAACTAAGTCTATATTACCATCTTGTCTAGATGAGATTTATTTTCCTATATTCATTATGTATCTCATAGTATAAAACTCATTTTAAACTAAAATACATAATGTATGCATGGCTTTCCTTAACAGATGTTGGCACCTTAATTCTAGATGACATTTTTTCAAGCATACAAATAATATCTAATATCACTCATACATATAAATATATATATATATATATATA
>NC_030852.1:19860542-19913961 GCF_000208745.1 Theobroma cacao
TCAAAGCTGTCAATTTTGTACACAATTTAATTAAACAAATTAAAACATGCATTTCAACTTAAACAAGGTTAATTCTACGAAGCTAAGTGGGGAATCTATTTGGACATAGATATTCCAAGCTCCAATAAACTTAGAATTATTCTTAATCTAATTAAAAATAATTCAAGCTTATTAACCATGAAATCACTCCACCATAGACTCATGGTTGCACTCTTGGATTAACTATAATTACAAGAAATAATTCAATATTTGATATTAATTATTAATTGTCCAATTGCAAGCCTTATACTGTGAACCCTCATAACCATCCAATGACAAAAGGTGAAATTATCGTTTTACCCTTTATGTCAATTTTGTCCCCTAGTCTCAATTTTCATCCAATTAGTCATTCAATAATCTAGATCTAATCTTTTGAGTATCCAGATGTGATGAGTAGCTAATTCATCAATCCACTAGGCCCAGATTAATCACCAATCTTCTTGAAATCGCTAGAAGTGATGTTAATGCTATGAACTTCGTTATTTGGATAAATGTTCCTAGATGTTCATCTCAATTACAATCCCAAAATACGGAGTCCAGATCAACGCTTTATGATGATCATTCACATGATAAATCAAAGATTATAAGGATATCAAACACGAGTCCACTATCCACCAGGATTTTGATTTTACTTTAAGCAAATGCATAAGTGCAAGATCAAATTTTAGGTAACGGTAAAACATAAATTTGATTCTCCCATGATTCCAGTTCATGTTATAGTGTCATTACTCGAAGTCAACCATTTCGATGATTTGAGACTCATCATTCCCTTGAAATGAATCACATTCGTTTCTTTGGAAGTAATCTAGACACTACAACCTTAACATAATAAAGTGACCAGCTTTATTATATGGCTGTGAACAGTTTTTAGATTCAATTAAAATACATGTCTCCTATGTATGACTCTTCATACAAATGTATTTTAATATCTCAATAAAATCTTGGTACCTTGATAACTAGATAATGAATGCTTACTAAAACAAACTCTTCGTCTTATTATCAAAATGTACTTTCATTACAAATAAATTCAATGAATTTAAACATGAGAATATACTTGCTTTCTAGGGCACCATATTCTTAACATTCCTAACAGCTTCCACATCCAAATGCTAAAGACAAATGTTTCACCAGCCATTCCCATGGCAATCACATAATCAATGTTTCAAAAACATCCAAATAAATTATCCAACATGTCGAGATAAATAAGAGTGTAACCATCCAATGTAGCATTTAATGCTTTACGTAGTCCATCCAGGTGGTCACCTCCTCTGTCACGACCCGACACTCCTTTTGAGCCCGTGACAACCGTCGCGAAGTCTCGATAGACATTCACTACCCGAAATTTCAACCGAAACTTCGCAAGGCTCTTGCATCAGTTTTCCACTTCCCCTATGAGCAATAGTTACTAAATATCGAGTTTTAAGAGAATATAAACTATTTTAGATCAAAAACAATCAAAATAAAATTTTCACCACATAGAGCTATTTTGGTCATTTTTACCTAAAATTTTTGAAACCTGATAAAAATACAACATATGGTAGAAAGATATCCATTTCTGATCAAAAATAAATTTTTGTAATCTAAATCATCCATTTGGAGTGAAAAGTTGGCTAATTTAGACTAAATAAAAATATTCGATAATATATTCCATTTTCTTATAAAACAATTTTTATAGAACTATGCATAAATAATTTTTGCAGCGTAAGAACAAAATAAATTCATACACATAGTGATACAGTAAACTAGGTATTCAAAATTATCCTACAGTGGCATATGGACCTCGAGATAACTAAAAGTGTGCAAGAATGTAGACCTACAATTTCTAAGGAAGTAAGTCCAAAAGAGATCCTTGATGAAATCGACTGCCTACAGAGTATCCTGAACCTGAAATGGTTAAAAAGAAAGGGTGAGTTTTCATAAACTCAGTGAGTAAACAAAGTCCATCATTAACTTCTAAAGCCGAGTAAATGGAGACAGTTAACTTTTCATCATACCATAATCCACAACATTTTGTACTTGTTTCAAATCATATAAAACAACACATTTCATTATAATACACATCACGACTTATGATTTTCTTAAAAACTTGGCTCGTGCCAAAAATCATACTCGGTGATACCTTGGCCGAGGCATTCAACCGAGTCCGCCAAGGTTATGAAGTTAACAACTACTCATAAAAACATAGTTTAGCCATCCCTTAGCGTTGGCAGAGTTCATCCTCAAGTGGTGGTTCTGTTTGAAGTGAACTCTATCGTACCTTAGGAGATATCCTTTGTGCCTCTCATACTAAGGTAAATATAACGGGATTTACCATGCCCTTCTAATAGGCTGGTCCACGAAAACTCGCCTATTGCAGTGGCTAATTAAATAACCCACCAATCAATAAAATTTTGACAACATAACATGGCTAACATAATACTACCCAACTTGTCAAAGGAAAACAAACAATTTATATATTTCACAACCCAAAAACCTAGCCACATATGTCATCACGTATCAGTTCATAAATCATCAATTCCAAACATAGGTACATAAACTTAAATATATAGGCAACATTAAAGGTTGGTCTCCACATACTCACATTTTCAAAAAAAACATTATTGAATTGTAAAAGAAGTCATAAACCTTATTCCTTAAATCGATTATTAGTCATAAAACATAAAATTCATTTAGGTTCAATATTCTTAAAATCATAAAAACGATTATAAAAATACTCTAGATAGATAAGATGAACAGTGGTCACTCACTTTGACGGGAATTTACAACACTCCTAGTCTTGATCCTCAGGTGCAATACCTTTGCCCTTATCCGAAGGCTCACCACCTATACATAATGTGCAACAGGAAATTTAATATACTTATGCTAAATTGTCACAAAACTATTCTATGTTCTATATGAATGCATGCAATGAAATGGGAGGTATTCGGCCTATCGCGCACTATACACTATTTAATCGGTCTAAACATCCAATTCGATTCCAATTAATTTATTGCACTTCCAATACTCCCCAAAATTCCACACACTTCAATAAAAATTTATTCTAAGTGCAATTACCAAAATATCCCTCATTTTGTGCAAATTGCTAACTACCATGAGTAAAATTTTTTGGTACCCGTTTTCGACTTTCGGTATTCCTAAGCACCAAATACAATCTAAAGGGCATGAAAAACAACCAAATTCATCATCAAACCTCACCCATAAAATTCGGCCAAGATAGGTTCTATAATGGGCATGTGGATTTCTTGCTTAATTTTCATACTAAATGTTACTAAACACCTAAAAACACTAAGTTACCTTGAAATTCAACTAAATTCATCACCAACTTTCTCTCTAAATTTGGCCAGCATATTGCCCCTCATGAAAACTTGAATTTAATTCATGGAAAATGGAAAAGAATGCATGGGCAAGATGAATTTCAAGCTTAAGATTAAAAATCTTACCTTTAATCACCAATTTCTTGAAAATTCAACAAATTTTCCTTAGTTTTTCCTCCCTAGGGTTTTTCTTCTCTTTTCTACAGGTGCTGGTCGTCCTTCAAATTCTGAGTGGAAGAGTATGGGCTGGTTTTTAAATGGCAATATAAAAATATTTAATTTTTGACACGTGTCACCATTTTATTGGTCCACTTGTTTTAACTTAATTTTTAAGCCTTTTCTCACCACCACAAATGCTCTAATAGTTATCCATAGCATAAAATACTAATAGGTAAAATTCTGGAGCTTGACAAATGTCATGGTGGTGTAAAATTGTAAAATTCCAATTTTTCCCTTGTGGACCCGAAAAATGACATTTTTGCCTTTATGCTCAAAATTGAAAATTTTCACTTCTCAATCTCAAATTATACTCCAATTGGTCAAACTTGATCAAAAGTTTCATCCAACTTTCCAATTTTGCCCTCGGGTGGCAAAATTACCATTTTACCCCTATGTATGAAAATTCCTAATTGACTCCAATTTAATCCTCGAACTCCAAATCACCATATTAAGTCATTCTGGGGTTTTAAAATTCTCAATTTCATCTTAAAATTCTTATTTGTACTAGTTCAAGGCTTTAAATTAACTTAGTTGCATAACTAGTTACGATACCGATTATTTCACTATTTTTAAGGCATTCTAACATGCAGATGTGTCATCAAGTATACCGATTATCCTATTTTACCTTTTTCGCTTTTTGGGCTTTCTTTTTTTGTTGCTTCGTATGAGCCTTGGAAAAAAAAACAAGAAGCAATGATCCCTTATCTTTCTTGATGGACCTCTCTGCCATGTCTAGCATATTCAGAAGTTCGGGAAGAGTGGCTTCCAATCAATTCATATGGAAGTTCAACATGAATTGACTAAAGCTGTCAAGAAGAGATTGTAGAACTAAGTCTATCCTTAGCTCATGATCCATTGCTAATCCTAATTGTCCAAGTCTCTCGATGAGTCTAATCATCTTCAGTACATGGGGTCTAACAGAACTGTCTTTTGCCATCTTGCATCGGAATAGTTCTTTAGAGATCTCATATCTCTCAGTGCGCCCTTCCTTGTCGAACAATTCTCTAAGGTGAAGAATCATGGATTGGACATCCATATGCTCATGTTCCTTTTGGAGCTCAGAGTCATACTAGCTAGCATCACGCATGCCGCCTGATCATCGTCATCTTTATGACATTGATATGCTTCCTTATCCTCAGCACTAGCATTAGCAATCGGGACTGGCGGAATAGGACTGTCAAGGACATAGGATTTCTTCTTCTATTTCAAGACGATCTTAAAGTTCCAAAACCAATCGAGGAAGTTTGGGCTAGTGAGTTTATTAGCATCTAAGATGCTCCGCAATGACAGATTATTAGCCATGTATATAAATTATGGCTAAATAGATAAAATAAAACAATAAGTAAACATCATGCATAAACTATTTAAAATAAGGTTTTAAAATTTTAAATAGTTCTCCCACTATTTTCTACAAGATGATAAGCCTCCATATCACCTCGAGAGATCTCTACTAGGATTCTCTTAGTGGGTTAGGATCCCATCCAAATAGTCATGGCCTTAAGTGTGCTCTACAAACCATGATAGATAGATTAGGTAGGTAACTAAGCTTACCAATTGTATCTGTATATAACTCTTAGATCAGCTAGGTGACAACACATTGCCTAAACATATCATATATGTTTCGCCTAGCCTCTGCCTCTAATTTCCATAATAATCAAGTTTCTAAGCATCCGGATTTTATGAAACTAGTTAAGTAAGACCCACCAATAGCTCAAACATACTCGTGTAAAAGTGTGGCCTTGAGTGTGCTCAACAAGCCTCTGATTAAAAGAGCAGCCATGTTATCTTGCTATATGGTGGAAGGCAACTTAATCAAACGAGGTATGTGACTCAATATTTACCGAGGGATTTTATCTTTTTCGTTTTATTAAGGTCTCATTTGATTAGCATGCATAGCATTTAATATATAACATAAAATTAAATCTATCACATGTTGTTCTACTAAGACAATTATGGACTTTTCTACACTAGTTATGAACATATAAAGTAAACATGCTCAATATGATGATGATCTTGCATTTCATTTGAAAAATGTCATTCAACAATTGAGGATCATAGTTCAAATCATTTGGTGCTTAGGTTTGAAAAGATTTAGTAATTTTTTTTAAATTACTTAGTAAAGGAATTGATCATATCAAGGCCTTTATCTAGCTCAAATCATATTTGAATTAATTCTATTTGTAAGTTCTTTCTAATTAAACTTTTTTAATTAGAAACCTAAACCAATTTAGGAAACTTCCTAGTTTGAGTATCTATCATAAACCATTTTAAAAGGTTTCACAATCCAAATCATGTGTCCTAAATATTTTAGGAAGGTCCTTATCCACCTTTTAATCTTGTATTATCCATTCACTAATTGTAGAGTTCTAATCATTATTAGAAGTACTAATTTATTAGAAATTTATCTTAATTAAAATCTATCCTAATCGAATTAGGATGTCATCTACTCAAATTGACTTTTAATTTTAATTAAAATTATCTAATCTAATTAGATGTGGATAAATTTAAATCATAATCCCTTAATTTAAAGAGTCCTCATCAAATGAGGAAGACTTAATATTTTTGAGATTTACTATCAATCAATTCAAAATTGATTGATTCCATCAAGGATTCAAACTCCTTGATTTTAGGCATGTATCCCTAACATTGTGAGACCTTGATCTTTATAGACTCGTAGCTAGAAGTAGACGCCATATCACTAACTAGGGGTAATTTCATCATTTCCTTAATGAGCCCCTCGAAGTATGGTTTCAAACAATATTAAGGCCTAAGTAGGCCTAAGGCATAAATGAATGATGAAAATAAGGATAAAATGACAAAGGATATAGAAATAAGGATGATTTCTGAGGTAGGGGCAAAATGGTCATTTTTCATATCGAGTCAAAATTTTAAGTTTTCATGAACTTGAGTATTTCTAGACTATTATGGACCTTGTCCCAGTGTCAAAAAAGTAAAAAGATTGCACCAAGGATTGGAGGACAAGCCAACTTGTTAAGGTCATTTTCGTAATTTAAGAAGAGATTGGATAAGCTTTAGCTATAAATATCATTTGTTCAAGCAACTTCTTCATTTCTCTAGCAGCTTCTTCTTCTACTTCCTCCCATCTCACGATGCTTTCATCTGCCATGGAAGCTTGTTTGGAAATCTCTATAACTTCTCTCAAGCTAGCTCCAATTTTCATGCTTTTGTGCACCTTTTCATAAAACCTCTTATGTTCTTTCACTCTCTCACTTTAAAACCCTTGAAAAGTCTTACTTCAATACTTCCTCTCACTAGTTAGGTGTTTTAGAGAGAGAAAGAGGGAGCTTCTATAATAGCTTGGAAATTTTTGGAAAGAAAATTCAATTACCAAGCTACCAAGGTGAGTAGTGAATTAGAGTTGATTTTTAATTGTTGATAATGTCTACTAATATGATTTGTAAGTGTTTTATTGTTGAGATTGTTTAATCATTTTTAGTGTGATAAGAGTAGTGCAAATAATAGCCATTTAATGGTAGTTGGAAGCTAGTTCGGAATGACTAGTAGAACTGAATTTAGAAAATAACTTTGGAATAGTATTAATGCAAGTTAGGTTGATGGTGATGTTGTTGTGTGTGATAGGTTCCAACGAAACCCCACACCTCCATTTGGAATCTTAGTAGAAGTTAAAGCCCACCAAAAACATCAATAAAGACTGGTAAGTGAACTTGCATTTCAAAATTCTTTGAGAAATGTAAATGTATTTGGACGAAACATTTGAATGATTTTATCCAAGCTTTCTTTAAAAATGTGTGCCGGGGAACAAGCCCTTGATAAAATGTTTTGATGTTGTGAAAATGTGAAATGTGTAAAAGGATGAATCCAAGTGCTCTTATATTATGTTGATATGTATATTATGCATTGGATGATCATTTTTATGTGATAATGATGGCCCAGCTATGTGCGTGTGGGAGTGCACATGAGCTTATGATGACCAAGCTATGTGCGATGTGGGAGTGCACATGAGCTGATGATAACCCAACTATGTGCAAGTAGAGAGTGCACATGAGCAGAGTATGGCGGGATGGTATGCATGATGATGTATGTATACATATATACATATATGTGTGTTATAGAAAGTTCATGAATATGGTATATGGTTGTAATGCATGTGAAATCTTGCATGTTGAACCTTGAAAATTTCTAAGTATTTTCAGTTGATTTTGTCATTGTAGCAAAATGGGCTTTTCTTGAGAGAATGAAAACTTGTTTGTGGTGTCCTATTTCTCACTGCAGGGAGAATGATTCTCGCTACAGCGAAAAACTCTCGAGTTTTGGGGGTTACACTGGCCTAGTTCTTGCTGCGGTGAGAATGTATTCTCACAGCAGTGAGAAAGTTACTAAAGCTTCTCGAGGTTTTAGCGAGAATGCCTTTCCGCTGCAGCGAGGACCTGTCATTTCACTTGACTTGCTTGAATGCTATTAAAGTTTCACTCCTCAAATCCTTTGTTAGTGCATGGATCCTTTATCATCAAGTGATTAACTCATTAAGGGTTTAAAAGAAGGGTTTTAATAAGAACTAAACTAAATTGCATTGTTTTGAAAAAAAATGCATCATGATTTCTTCAAACTTTCCTTGTCGATTGCTTATTCCCTTCCTTTGTTCACTCACTGGGTTTACACTCACTATTTTCAACTTCATGTTTTTAGATCAGGAGGCAATCGGTAACTAGGTCAAGGTGTCCTTGTAGATTCGTCTCCTTGGTAGGTATCTCGGCATTCGATAGCAGTACTTTAGCTCAGGTCTTTCCGCTGGAAGTTGAGAATCCCTTTGTTGTGTATAGACAAACCCGATGTAAATTATTAAGACATATGTTCTAGACAATATATGTATATTTTGAATTGTAATTTTGAAACGTGACTTTAGTCACTTATGATGGAATGATGAACAGGTTATATAAATAGGCTTGCTTGAGCTTAGTGGGCTACATCCATTGGGCCCATGCGCCGGTCATGGCCCGAAATTTGGGTCATGACAGACATTTAGGAGTCAATGATCAGCTAAGGAAAGAATCCTTCCCGATCATTGAGTGTCCAATTTCTCCAACAAACAACCTCTTTCCATAAAGCGATTGCATCCATGGCAATGGGAAGTGCAGCACCCATGTGTGGTGAGCCATGCACAACCTTTGTCATGAGTGCCGTTTCACATGTAAAGGACATTCCTTTAATTTAGTTAAGTGTCCAGCCACTCAAAAATTAATTTAAATTCAAAATTTTATCCTTTAATTGAACCTTTCAAATGAGGATAATATTCTGAAATTCCAGAATTAATTTTGCAAGATTGTCTTGCCATTCAAAACCAATTTCCAAACTATAACTATTCTCTGAACTGTTTTCAAACTTTCAATAATTAATAGCTTAAATCAGCTTGTTTGCCCATGAAAATTTCCAGAAATAATCCTTATTGAACATTTTAATAAAGATAATTTTTTTGGAATTTTTTAGAATTAATTTTCAAGAGTTTCTTGTCAATTAAAACTGAAATTCATGCCAAAACAGTGAGCTATTTATATTTGCACCAATTTTCTTGCTTGAAATCAGCATATTTGACTGTGATGTTTTCCAGTAATAATCCTTATTGAACATTTTAGTAAAGATAATTTTCCTGGAATTTTTCAGAATTAATTTCCAAGACTTTCTTGTTAATTAAAACTGAAATTCATGTTATAACAGTGAGCTGGACTGCTTTCACTTTTTGCTCCAATTTCTTGCTTGAAATCAGCCTATTTAATCATGAACATTTCATGATTTTGCTGTCCACATATCCAACAGTAAATGTGTAACAATTAGATATTTTATTTGCTGGAAATTAAGCACAAATAGAAGCAAAATTCTGCACCTAAAACCGTGTGTGTGCTGCCTTGCAAGACAGCCTCCAAAATCGTGCCTTATGGTGTCCCTTTTTCTTGTGCTTCCATAGCACAATGTAAAACACACATTAGTTAAGTCTATATATGATTCAAATAAGTTAAGATAAGATTAAAAGAGGGTACAAAGGTCGCTGGACAGAATTAAATGAAATTGGCAAAGCAGAATTTTAAAAAATCGATTTTAACAAATTCGCACCGAATCAAAATACAAAAAAACTATTTGTTAATCAAGCATCCTTTGAACATGAACAAGCACTCAAATGGCATGAAAAAGGCTCTGATACTACTATTGGGTGAGGGCTGATCATGTATCAAATACAAATAAAATGCAGCGAAAATAAATTTAAAAAATTAAATTACGCCTCACCTTCCTAGGATCTCTTTCATGTCAAATTGAGTACAAAATTAAATTAAAATAAAAGTATGCGATCATATCACTTTACCTAAATAACAAAGGTTGATGAATCCTTTGTTAAACCACCAAATCAGCTTCAAAAAGCTCAACCACCTCAGCACAGCTGTTGCAAACCAAAGCTGTCCAAGGAATCCTTGTGCAGCCTCTAATGGTGATCCACACCAATGAATGAGAAAATCCTTCTTTAAGGATTGGGAGTGATATGCCTTGACAATGTGCTAGCAAAGATGAGTTTTATAAACTTATAATCCACACAAAATTGTGGGGCTGAACACATAAAAGAAATGAATGAAAAACTATTTTTTCTTCACACAAGGAATGACAAGACAAAAGAATTTCTAATGTGCCTTTCACTCCTTTTTTTTTTAGCCGTTTTCCACACTCTTGTTTAGAGGCTATAGCAAGGTATTTATACCTTGGATTAATTTTAAAACCTAATTACAAAAATATTTTGTAATTGCCAATTAATCCAATAATTTAATTAAGTCCTTAAGAAGCCCAATTAACTTAATTGTTTAATTTAATCGATTAGGCCCAATAACTTAATTAAACAATTTAATTAATTAACCCTAACAATTTAATTAAACAATTTTAATCAATTAGGCCCAATGACTCAATTAAACAAATTTAATCAATGAGGCCCAATAACTTAATTGTTTAATTTAATTAATTAGGCCCAATAACTTATTTAAACAATTTAATTAATTAGGCCCAACGATTTAATTAAACAATTTAATTAATTAGGCACAACTTAATTAAAAAATTTTAATCAAGTACTTGAGAAGCTCATAACTTCTAATTTGATTAAGTCCAACTTAATCACCTCTCCCATTTTATTTTCAACATTCATTTTAGGTGTGTGACCCATTAGACTTCTAACATGTTGGCAATGAACTCAACATATAATTCTTAAGTTAAACTTAGAATTAGATAAATTTAAACTATTTTAAATTTATCATTGATCAAGTTAACTACTTAGAGTTCATAGACCAAGATTGGGATCTAACAATCCATCATGGCCACCCAAATGTTTGAAAAGTCTAGATGGTTTGACTCAACTTTTCAGTGAGCAACCTTTCAATGTAATTCATTCCCTTATCATATATCCCGGAGATGATAAGAGCATGGTGCAGCGTCTACTCTTATTGATCTCCATATTCGTTCTTAAAGTTTGATCATGAACTTTATAAAGACTTATGAAACTCCTTTCATAATCTTCAAGTCGCCTTGGCCAAGGACTTCAATAAGCTAATATCAACCAAGAACAGCTAGGATATGTCCCCTGCATCACTTGAGGTGATGATTCCTATCTTGACCACTCATTTGCCTTCACATGCTTCATACTATACCCAAAAGCATCCTGTTTTGGCATCCTTGGTTAGGCACCCATAGGGATGAAATCAAAGCATAGCACTCCACACATAAGACATCCTAGTGTCTCAAGTCTAGGGAGTGTTTACACAACTGACACATGAGAAGTATTGCATAGACACTTGAGTGAAATACCAATGCACTTCTCACGGCAAGTCATGTTCAGTGAACTTGCTTTCCTAAGCAAGCACCTACATTCTAGTTCCAAGTATCTCTATACTTCAACCTATGAGATCGTTTGCTTACTTCTCAAGTAAGGAACATAGAATGTAGCAGTCTCTAAGTATCATTGATGTCCAGGCTCAATGATACATTGACTAGGAACATTTTGAGAATACGTTTTGATGCATAAGGATCTCATAACTGCAACCCATTACAGTTCCATTGCAAGGCTTATTAATCTCATGGACTTCATCCAATTAGACTTATAACTTGTTATAATTTATGTCTTATTGATGAAGGAAAACCTTCAATCATTCAACATGAATGATGTTGTTGCATGATTGGAATCAAGCCTTAACCAATCCCAATTGGCTGCAGGGCTCATCCCAACATTAAAACCATAAAAATGGAATTTTGGATTAAAAATGTGTTGAAAGAGCTTAAGAATAGGTGTTTTGCCTTGCAAATGTGGCTAAAAGTTACCAACCCTCGAAAAATGTGATATATTTATAAGCTAGGGTGTGAAAATATGTTTTTACCCCTTTTATTTTTTTGAAATCTACGAAATGTAATGTATCGATGTATTTTCCCCAGAACCAAATGTATCAATACATCATGAACATGTATTGATACATTTGAGACAGAATGCAGTTTTTTGGGATAGATTACCTATAAAACCTACTCAGATTAATTTACATTAAATACCATTTAAGTAAATGTCCTTTTTACTTTTACTTTCCACTTACTTAAGATATTTATTGTAAATAAGCAAACAACCCCCTTTTTGGATTCAATAAAAATATCAAAATAATAAAAATCCAAAAAATCAAAATCAAAATCTTGCTTTCAAGAACAAAATCAAAAAAGTTTGGCTAAAATTAAATTTGCAATTCCCATTTACCTTAGCAAACGTGCTCTAAATATTAAGGAAAAACCATTTTTTATCATCTAAAAACCAAATGAATCATTAGCTCCTTTTTTTTATTTCCAAAAGATTGTTCTATAAAAATCGCATATTTTGACCCTTTTCGAGTTAAAAAATTTTCTGCTTCAAAAGCGACAAACAACAAAGAGTGTCAATAATTCTTTTGGAAGGTTCAATCTAAGTTTGATGTTCGAAACATGTGATCTATATGCTCACCTAAGGATTTCCTAACTTATCATCTTACTCAAGGTGGGATTTCACACTATATGTCAATATTGACCTATAAATATAAATTAATCAATTCATAATTGATGATATATGCAAAGATATTTAATTCATCTAATCTTATTTGGTTTAAGATTATAATTCATATTTAGTGCCAACATGTTAAGAACCTAATGGACCACATATATTTAAAGTGACTATGTGAGATGTTAGTTTTACCTTGGTTTCGAAATGACAAAATTAATTTATCTAAATAAGCTTTGTAAATGCTGGAAAATGTTTTTATATTTGAAGAAAATCCTCAATACTTTTGAAGTTAATCTTGAAAAGAAAAATGTTTTATTTCAAACTCAAACTACCAGCCTCAAAAATCGACTTTTCAAGAATGAAGAATCGATTCAAATCAAGCAGAAAGGAAAATTTTTATTTTCTGTACAAGAAAAATCAACACTTTAGAGGAGAAACATTGATTCCAAAGTTACAAAAGGCTGACAAAGAATAAGTCCCATTATAATCAAGTGATCTCTCTTGAAGGTAAAGTCAACTCCAAGCCATTAAGTCAATATGCTAATTCTGAAGATCAAAGAACCGACTTCTATAGAAAAAGAATCGATTCTTGGAGCACTAAAGACAATTTCAAAAACTTGGAGATCAAGAAAGAAAGAGAACATATGGATAAAGCCAAGAAGTCAACATGCTGATTCTGAAGATCAAATAATTGACTTCTAGAAAAGGATAATCGATTCTTGGAGCAGTAATGACAAAATTCAAGAACTATGATGTCAAGAAAGAGAAAGGACATATGGATAAGATTGGAGTGGCAAACTTCAAGTTTGAATTCAAATTTGGTGCCACACTGCACGAAGAATCAACAACTTGGGAAGGAGAATTGATTTTTATGAAACAGAAAGTTACGACCCTTAGGAACGAGATGAAGAATTGACACTTCAAGGACAAAGCATCAGTTTTGCCTAGTTCAAGAATGAAGAAAGAATCAACACTAGAAATTGAAAAATCGATTCTTTAAGTATGACAAAAAATATCTTACTAGCTACAACATTTAGAAATTGATCCAAATTTACCCCAACGGGTAAATTCCCTCAAGGCCTATAAATACCCTAAAGGATGACACCAAAAGGCATGAGAAGTACAGTAGAAAAGAAGAGAAAAGCACTTCTTTTAGAGAAAGGTGCCGAAATCAGAGAAAAGTTCCAAGATACTTTTTTTAGATAGCAAGTGAGTTAAAAACTTAAAAGATCATTCTTTTCCTCACCTTTAAAACTTTTTGAGGTGAGATATCCTTTCATCAATTCATATATCTCAGAAACTTTCATATTTTTGCTCCTAAATCTTTCATTAGCCTTGTTACAGGTCAAAAGTTGAAAGCTTTGTAATCCATTGTTGTTTCTAGTTATAGCTCCAAACAAAAGGTAGTGTAAAGGTTATACCTCTTTGGAAAGGTAATGTTGAAGGTTATACCTCTTTGAAAGATTAGTGAAGGTTATAACTCCTCTAGAAAAAGTACTATTGGTTATACCTCAGAGCAAAGGTAGTGAGGTTATGCTTGCACCTCTTGAAAAGGTAGTGTAGTAGTTATGCATGCTTCTCTAAAAAAGGCAGTGTTTGTGTAAAGGTTATGCTTGCTCTTTAGAAGGCAATTCATAGTGGATTCAAACTATTTATGCTATCAACAAAAAGAATGTAGGCATTGAAGGTTGAACCTCTATAAAATCATGGTTAAGTCTCTTTATTTTATATACTTTATTTTTTTATCTCATATTCCATTTGTATTTTCTACTCTTTAAGCTTTTGCATTAAATTTAAATCAAAAAGGGGAAATTTTTATTTAGTAACCAATTCACCACCATTTTGGTTCTTTACTTAAAGCTTACTTCATCGAACAATTGGTATCAGAGCAAGTTCTTAAGCTTGAAAGTCTAACAACCTTTCAGAGATCCTAAGGCAAAGCTTAAAGTAACAAAGATGGCATTTTCAAGCTTTATTGAGGAAGGCCAGTCCATGATGAGACCACCTTTATTCACAAGCAAAAACTACCCATTTTAGAGAATAAAGTTTGAAACTTTTATGCAATCCATTGATTTAGATTTATGGGATATCATTAAAGAAAGACCTCATGTTCCTAGTAAGTTTATGGATAGTGAAAGAGTTATAAAAACAATGGCTGAATGGGATAACAAAGATAAAAAACTGATTCTGTTGAATCACAAAGTTGTGATAGCACTTTTATGTGCTTTTAATAAGAGTGGGTTTAATAGGGTAGCAATGTGCACTCCAACAAAGGAGACTTGGGATACATTAGAAAATTGCTATGAAGGCACAAGTAAAGTGAAAAAGTCAAAAATCAATATCTTGACTCTTGACTATGAGCTTTTCAATATGAAAGATGGAGAGTCTATTAAGGATATGTATGAGAGATATACAAAGATCATAGGAGTATAATAAATCTATTATATAGAGTTATTTTGTCACATTTTGAGGGCTTCAGTAGCTAAGTTTTTAAGATTTGATGTTCGAAAATTAAGTACTTGAGTTAATTTGCTTAATTTAGTTTAATACAGGTTCAGTAGTTAGTTTAATTTATTTTAGTTTAATTTCATGTTATTTTGCTTCAAATTAATTTAATTTTAGTTATTATTGATTTATTTTATTACTTTTGTAGGAAATTTGATGAAAAGATCTTAGTTGATGAAAATTCGTGCAAGTGTGGTGATGATGTCAATCATACATATTGCACTATTTCAAGAATAAGTTGAGTTATAGTAGTCCAATTGAAGTGATTCTCAATCCAATGGAAAGCTAAGAGACAAGGATACAATTTTTATGTTTACCACTTTGACTAGTTTAGATTAAATCGAGGTGAAAATCGCATTGGAAAAGGTTGGACTGCTATAGTTCTATAGGCAGCACAATGGAATAAGGGCCACGGCCTTGAGTTGCTCAAGTCTGCAGCCCCAAGATGTTTCAAGAGCACCATACAAAATCTAGAAAGTAGAGGGTCACAATGCTGAGGAAGTGAGGCCGAGGCATTGGAAGAAAAAGGTGCACCATAAAAATCCCATGAGTAGGGCATTGTGGAGCCAGATGTATTTCCAAAATAAAATTTTTGGGATTTTGGAGACTATTTAAGAGGCTTTTTTAGAGTTTTCAAGAGAGGAAGGCAAGCAACTATTTTGAAAAAAAAAAAGGAACCAAGAACGAAGCAAGAAAGCAAGATAATTTGGGAGAGAGTTGAGATAAAAAAGCATCAACTATTAGTTTTTCTTTTTACTTTTGTGTTTCTCTTAAATTCCTTGACTTGGATTCATGGCTAATTTTCTTGGGATGATGTTTTTATTACTTATTATAAGCTAAACTATTTTTCTAGGATTGTGATGGATTTCAACATTTAATTTGAATATTTGTTTCTCTTTTATTAACTATTAATGGGTATGGTTTTGCTTATTCAAATCTATTCTTAATGTTTTTTATTGTCTAGCCAACAATTGAATGATTTGTGAATCTAAATGAGAATCAACAGAGTAATTTAGATTAGACTGAGATTTGAATAGTGCATATGATAACTCTATAATATAGAACTATTTAGCCACATTTTGGGATGTTAATGTAGCTAAGTCCTTATGTTTTAAGTAGATTTTAGATAGTTCTTATATTTTTAGTTGATTAGTTTAAAGCATGTTAACTTAGTTTAATTCAAGTAATTCTAGTTTATTTTCATGTTGAGATTCATATTTGAAGCTCATGTTGATTTAGTCCTTGTGCTGTAGGTTTCCAAGTGCATAAAGTTGAATGATGATGAATTATGCAATGGAGATTAAGTGTAGATTTTCACTAAACATGTTGAGGTAATTCAGACATACCTCAAGCTATAGAGATCTAATCAATGTGATTCTTAGAACATAAGAAACTTGAGAGGCATACCTATAACTTTTATGTTTACCAGTTCACCTAGATCAACCTCGAGGTAGGTAAAAATATCATTGAAAAATGAGACATTGCAATAGTCTGCACCAAGGCAACACAAGGAGGAGCAGTGTCATGACCTTGTAGAGCTCAAGGCCGCAACGTCCAGGAGAAGCAACATTCTCCATATGATTTCTCAAGAGTCCAGCACCGTAGCACCTAAGGAGAAGTGCCACGAGGTTGGATGGTTGGATGAGAAATGAACAAAAACAATATAACTTAGCATGGTCGCGATGCTCTAACGTGGATTATGAAAATTCAACCAATCAAGAATTGAGTTTTTTAAGGTTTTTTGGAGGCTATAAATAGGTGGTTTTCAGCAATTGAGAGAGAAAGTTCAAAAAGGCAATAAACGGCAATTTTTGAGAGAAAAGAAAAAGGCTCTTCAACAAGAAAATCGAAAAGAAATTGAAAGAATCAAGGATCAAGAATCAAAAGAGGCTTTGATATTTCTTTACTCCTCATTTCCTTGTTATTTTTTTGTAGAAATGATCTTTGCTCTTGATGTAATCATGTTTGCTATAAAAACAGTGATGAACTAATTTTGTTTTCTAGGATTATAGATTATTTCATTATGTAGTTTGAATATTTGATTTTTCCTTGCTTGGTATTAAAGGAAATTGCATGGTTTATTCAATTCGACACTTATTGCTTTTCACTGCTTGATCACCAATTGAAATGTATTGGGTCTCTATACGAAACTCAACAGAGGTAGTTTAGAATAGACCATCGTTTGAATAGCCCTTGTTCGATTCACTTCAGAGTTAGGTGATAGTTTTGTGTTTAAGATGGACATATACCTAAATACCTTAGGCAACCAAATTAGGACACACGAATGTAATGAACTTTTTCTAATTAATTTGCATAGACATATGGGATTAATTCGAAAAAGTATGTGTGCATGATTTCGACAAAGACGTGTACATAATGTGGATTCTAGGTTATCTATGTATTACATTAATCTAAGCTAAGGAGAATGATTTTATTCAGAAGAAGTTTTGAAAAACATAATAATCCTAGGTTTCGAGTAAATATTTGTCTTAGTGACATTTTGTTATTCTTTAATTATTTAGTTAATTAATTAGTTTTAGTTTAATCAATCATTTGAAATCTAGTGCTTGGATAAGATCACTTTGTTATAAATTAAATACTTAGTGAAAAATAGGTGGAAATCTCTGTGGGAAATGATACTTGACTTATCTTTATGTTACTTGAACAGCCACGTGCACTTGTGTGTATTACTCCGACAACAATATGTTCACGTCACTTAGAAAATAGGTGATCTAATTCGCAATTAAGGTAAATGCCATGCATAGCCAAATTAGAACACGAGCTTAATGAACCTTATTTAGTTGATTACTATAGACATACAGTCACCCAATTAAGTTAGGCATTTGTACAAGCATCTTGACAAAGACTTTTGCATAGGTTTGGATTCTAGGTTAATAAAACCACCCATGAATATAAATATTAAGAGAAATAGATATCAGTTGAAGTGTTGAATGAACCCAAAATCCTAACTTTTAATAAATTGCTTTTCTCTACTGAATTTTTAGTTTTTGTTAATTAGTTTAGAGTTTAATTAAATTTAGTTGCAATTACTTTTCTATAAAATTGAGTTACTTGAATAAGATTAGTTTGTTATAATTTTAGTACTTAGTGAAAAATTAGGAGCAAATCCTTGTGGGATACAATTCTAGACTTACTGTCTATATTACTTGTTCAATATGTATATTTGTGTGTACTAAATCCAAAATAGAGTATTAAAAGAGTTAGGGGGAGAGCTTCCCAATGCACAATTAGTGAAAAAAGTCCTCCATTGTGTACCAAGGCTATGGAGACCAAAGGTAACAGTCATAGAAGAAGCTTAAGCTAGATGAACTACTATGATCCTCTTACCTACGAGTTGGCCCTTAGATATGACGAAGAAACGGATGAAGCACTTAAAAGAGATGCATAGAGAAAAAGTATTGCTCTTAAAGCTGTCGAAGAAAATGATGATGATGATGAGATAGTCTTGTTGACTAGAAGATTCAATAGATTTTTACAAAACAAACGAGGTGATAGAAGACCTCTTAAAAGAGATGGACAAAAAAGAAATATTAGAAGAGATATGCCAAAGGCTGATCATGAAAAACACTACATTGTTTGCTCTGAGTATGGTAAACACGGTGATACCAAATATGAATGCTAGAATATCAAGAAAAGCTATCCTAAAGATTACATGAAGAAAGCAATGATGGCTACATGGAGTGATAGTGATAAATCACCAAATAAAGAAGAAGAAGGAGTTGCAAATCTTTGCCACATGGCAGTTAATGATCCTATGGATGTAGATCTGTTAGAATCAAATGCACAAGAAGAAGACTCATAATACGTTGATATTGAATGTGTAAATCACACAATAATTATCAAGGAGAAATGTGCAGACTTGGAAGCAAAAGGCAGCAATGTGGTTTATGAACATAACCACTATGACAAAATTGAAGAATTTGAGGAAGTCACTTTCATGGACATAAATTCTACATCACTAACTCCCTGCATAGAAACGTTAATATTAGAATCACCCATATTTAATGGTCAAAATTACTTCCATTAAAGGAACTAAATGAAGCTGTTCATTTAATCAAATGATTATAAAGCCTAGAAGATAATCAAAAAGGGACCATGCAAATTAACCAAGGAGCTCAATGAGTGGGATTCACATCACTTAGATATGTTGAAACTCAATGCCAAAGCTATGCACATACTCTTTATTGCTATCAGAGATAGAGAATGCAAGAAAGTCTCTATGTGCAATAGCACCAAAAAGATATGGGAAAGGCTAGAAGACTTGTTATGAAGAAAAAGACTTGGAAGAAGATGACTATGAAAAAGAGAGTTCAACTAGCAATGATGAATCAAGCAAGTTTCAATCCTCACAGCAAAGTGATGGGCCAAGTTCTTCATATTGCAAGCCATGTTCATCTTTAGATCAAGACGGGAAGCTAAAATTCTATTTGATGGTATCTTTACATACACATTTGAGGAAATTGAAAAAGCTTTTGATGAATTAACTCATAGATATGAGAAAATAAATTTGAAAAATGAAGAAAAGATTTCAAGTCTTAATGTTGAAAATGAATTCTTGACAAATGCAAGACTTGAACTGGAGAATGAAAATAAACATTTGAAGATGGATTTTAGGTTGTGTCAAAAGAATCTTAACGTTATAGGAAAGGAAAAAGAAAAGCTAAGGAATATTCTTGAAAATTACAGAAAGAAAATTAATAAAGTGGATTTGAAGAGTGAATTTTTTTTAAGTAAATTTTAAAGGATGTGCTTTTATTGTTGTGGCTAATGAATGGATCCTAAGAAATTTGGATACCAAAAATCAAGTGAGAATGTGTTTTGCAGGAAAACCAAAGTAAGGAGTAATATACTCACAGAAGTTGAGCATACAATAAAATCGAGTGAATTCTATACCTAAAGTTGCTCACTTGTGAAATATGAATTTTTAACTACTTGATCTTGTCCTGCCTTGATTAGATTGTTTTTGTTCAATTTTTTAAAATTATTGAACTTTTTGTCAAACTTGATTGATCTTTTTTTATTGCACATTATATATCATGTTATGATTTTTTTTTTTGGTATATTGTTGACAATTGAATGCCAAATTGTTGCATTTGCGTTTCATACATGTACATCATTCAAACCCAAAGAAAACTGTGAATTGAACCCACAATTCTTCTCTTGAAAGGTCTTTTGTATTTCGATTAAGTAAAAAATTCTTGGTTTTCAAAGATTGTCAAGTTCAAGAATCGATATCCAAATTTCAAAAAATTGATTCTAGTGCACACAGAATGTTTTCAAAATTTCTTAGTTTGCAAAGAATAAACTTTTGATTTCTCAAGAATTGATCCAAGTATTCTTTAAATGTCGAGACACTTAAGCTTCAAAACTCAAAAGGACAACCCTTTCAACTCCATAAGTTTTGAAGCTACAACTCTTTAGACATTCATCCAAAACACAACCATTCACCAAAAAAACATCAAAAGTGGAAAGAGAAGAAATTGATTCAACACATAAAGAGTTAATAACCCAACTTCAAATCTTCAAAGCTTGCCACTCATGACGCCAAGGCATGGAAGTTCTGCGAGACTCCAAAGAGGCAAGTCCTCATTAGAGCCTACTTATTGTTTCATGGAAAACTTCAAGAGTCATGAACAAAAACAAAGGTACTTATACTCATTCTCTTTCCTTCAAGTGGTTCTTGGCCAGCCCATTGATTTTGATCACCTTAAAGCATTAGAGTTCCCATACATAGAAAATCTTAGACAATAAGGTCAGATGACTCTCTTAGAAATGAATAAACCTTTTTATGAGAATTTAGTCAAGGTTTTCTATTCTAATACAACCACAATATTCAAGAATGATGAAGGAAAGTCATTCACATTGAAGAGTAGATTCATTCACATTGAAGAGTAGATTCACTACATCAATCATGGGAAAGGAAATACACATCAGTCCATTAGTAATTAATCATATCCTAAGAATTCCAAATTTTGTAATAAACTTGGAAACTCTATGAAGTGGACTTATTGGGCGTGATCTACAAATTGAGTTCTTCATCTTTCCTCGACCCACTTAATTAGAACAGTTTAGTCCAAATTGTCTCAACTTCCATGATAGAATCCTATACTTAATCTTGTGTTGGTTTCTAAGGCCAAGTGGGATAAACTATTCATACATGAAGGGTGCAGACTTGTTTTTCATGCACCACATCGAACAAAATGCATAAATCAACTAGGGTTACTTTTACTTTTCAAGACACGATCGAAGTGGTTGTGGAGAAAAGCTAAGAAATGGTTCATGAAATGGTGATAAGTCAGTTAATTGATCCACATAGAGTTGATACTAGAATTGATCCACCAACCAGGTACAAGACTCAAATGACTATTGAAGATGCAATCAAAGAATTTCAATATCAGATGATTGATAGGAAGTGGTATATGAAGAATATGACACCTACACAGTTTTAGGAACGAAAAAAAATAGAAATAACTGAGAGCACAAAGTATGATGATGTTAAGGCTCCTCCATCTCCAACCACTATGAACTCATTGATTACAAAGATGGATACATACTTTGAAAAAAGAATCAGTAAGCGAAATAGTGAACTAAGAGAGCACGGGAAGAGAATGAGTCAATTCAAGCAAAACATGACTTAAGAAAACTATTAACTTCACTGGCTGATCCCTCAACGAATCTCATGAAGAAAAACCTAAACCTTGATCCCTCATCCTAGTTTTATGCAATTAGGACACATTTTTTTAAAGTTGTTGTTAGAATAGTTGATTTTTTTTATTTTATTACATGCATACATTTATAGTTTGTTGCTATTATATTTGAAGGTAATGATAGAGTTAGACTTAAGTGGATTGATATGATTGTGTAAAGCATGGATTTTAAAAAATTTATTTTATAAAGGAAGCATGCAATCCAATTACATAAGCAAAAAAACACATCATTCACATTGCAAGTAGCATAGTCACATCCTAAAAATAAGAATCTATTGAAGTAAGATAAAACGTACATTTTATTTTGAGATTCTTATTTTCAAACACCACCGCACCAACGATTGATTTCTCAACCAAACAAGTTTACTGTTTATTTTTCAAGAATGCTTTCAACTTGAACCTTGAGTGGATATGTAACACCCCATACTTTGATATGTTGGCTAATAAAACTTATCGGATGCCAATTAAGGTTAATTAGAGTGTTTAAAAGTGATGAAGGGTGAAAGGCATAGTTTGGAATAAAATATTTCACACGCGAGGAAATAATAAAAAAATAATAATATTTTTATTGAGGATGAATTAGCAAGATAAAAAGTGATTCGAGAGTGAATCGGGGCATAATAAGACATTTTGGGTACCAAGGAGACAAGTGAAAATTTTTGGAATAAAATAATATTAAAATATTAATTTAAAAAAATAATATTAAAATATTAGTTTAAAAAAATAATATTAAAATATTAATATTTTATTTAGTGTTGAAATTTTCCATGAAGAAGGAGTATATGGTAAATCTAAGTGGGGGAGAAGAATAACAAGGAAATTTCAGAGAAAAATGACGTTAATAGACCCCGCTTGTCTTTATTAAATAAAGTTAGCGCAGGTAAGTAAATATTTAAATATTGCAGTGATACCTCATTGAAGCATAAACTTGATATTTTATTGATACAAGTGTTAAGGAAGAAAAATGGAAAGAAATTGGAATTAAAAGATTGTGGGAGGATGCAATCAAAAAGGGTGAAAACCTTGGAGGGCAAAATGATAATTTTGCCATTAGTTGGTCAAAGCTTCCAATGGAAGCTTTGACTCTTCATCCTTATCCCATGGCTGGTTCTTATCTTTAGCCAAAACATATTTCTCCTCCACCTTCATGCTCCCAACGCCATTTTCATGCTCTCATGCCATTTCACCTTGCCATCATCCATTTGAAAAGAAAAAAAAAAGAATCAGCTAAGGAAAGAAAGGAGAGAAAAGTGAGAGGCTTGAGTAGTGAGTCATTCAAGAGTAATTGAAGAAATATCAAGTGGGTCTCAAGATTCAAGAAACATAAGGTAAGGATTTTTATGTTTTAAGCTCATGGTTGGTTAAATCTTTGGAGAAATAATGTGTGAATCATTTTGTGGCAGCTATGCTGGCCATGGGCGTGAGGAAATTATGAATTTTGTTGGGTGAAATCCAAGCTAAAACCAAGTGGTAAGCTTAATGCTACAATTTGAAGCCTATTATTGGTCTAACATGGTGAGAATGATTGTGAGCAATATGTAGGGTTATTGTGATGTCATGGGTATGGTTGGAATGCAATTATATTAATTGTAAGCTTGGAAATAATTGAGTGAAAGTGAGGATGATTGTTGTTGTCATATGTGTGGATTATGTGTGGAAATATAAGACGAATTTGAATGAAAATGGCTTGAAAAGGTTAATATGGGTGCTAGAGTCATAATTAACTTATCGGTAATTATAATTTAAAGAATTACGCAAGTAAAGGATAAAGGCAACTATGGTAAAAATGTGTCAAGATATAAGTTAGTTGAATAAGGATTCATGATTGAAGGAAAAAAAGAAGTAGAAATGATGTACACTAAAAATATTGAATTTGGATTGTTGCTAGGAAGTAAAAAAGTAAAGATAGTAGACTGTGGTGGCGTACCGAAGGAAATAACGAGTGACCAGCAAGTAGAAATAGCTAGATATGCCTCCGAACTAATAGCAATGTAATATCCCACTATCTTAAGGTGAGTGAACTTTCATTAAAATGTTTTGGGATAAAAGCATATGTGTTTAATTGAATCACTTGAAATGTTTTATCGAACTTTTCTTTAAAACGTGCATGGGAGCAAGCCCTTGATGAAATGTTTTTATGTGGTAAAATATGTGATATAATGAAACCATGTGTTCCTATATTATGTGGATATATGTGTTATGCTTTGAGTGATAATGCTGTATAATAGCTATAACCGTGCATGTGCGGTGTGGGAGTGCACGTGATGATGCTGGTAATGACATAGGCGGGAGTGTGTGTGATGATAGTGAAATGTGCGTGTAGGGAATGCACATGATGATATTGAAATGTGTGTGTAGGGAGTGCACATGATGATATTGCCTTGTGCGTGTAGGGAGTGCACATGAGCTTAGTAAGGCGGTGGTTATGTACATGTATATATATATATGCGCTATAGACAAGTTATGAAAATAAGAAATGTGATTGTACTATATGCTATAGAATGCCTTTTCACTGCAGCGAGAAACCCTCTGTTTTACTTCTCTTGATTGGATATTTGCTATCGTTTTCACTCTTTTCAACTCCATTGTAGATTATAAATCCTTCACCTTAAGGGATTAAATAATCAAGGGTTGAATTAAGGGCTGTACAAGAAATTAAACTAAATTGCATTATTTTTAAAATAAGTGCATCGTGTTTTCAAAATCTCTCCGTATCGTTTGCTTGTTCCCTTTTTATGTTCATTCACTGGGTTTATACTCACTCTTTTTAACTTCATGTTTTCAGATTCGGAGGTAGTTTGGACCTAGATTGAAGTGTCCATTTGTATTCACCATTAGGTAGGTACCATGGCATCCTGTAGCGGCACCCACGCGTAGAGTCAGTCCGTTGATAATCAAAGTTTTTTGTCAATGTATATATTTACTAAAATGTAAATTATGAGATTTTTATGCGCTCTGTATGTTGATTGATTACCCCTGTCAATTAGGGTTGAAGAATGATAACCCTATTTTGGGGATGTTATATATATATATATATATATATATATATACTTGGTTCTCATGGTATAATTTCGAAAGAACATTCATTAGAAATTTTGAGTAATAGATCATAAAGAAAGAGAGGCTTGCTTGGGCCTGGTGGGCTATCCTTATTGGGCCCTTGAGTCGGTCATGGCCCGAGAATTGGGCTGTGACATGATAAGGTGTGGAATGCTAAACTACAAGATGACAATCTATTTTGTCTTTCTTTTCTTTCTAAAAATTAATGGCTATTTTTTTTTTCAAAAAATTCAGCCAAGAATGGGAAAGAGGAAGAAAGATACGACAAAGTTAGAAGAGGAGAGAAGTGACAGCTAAAACTCTTTCAAGAAAGATACGTACATTTATTTTCTTCCAATCTCTCCTCCTTTTATTAAAACTCTTGCCTCAAAGGTTTAATCAAAATCAAATAACTTTGAATCAATCTTGACCATCCATTTAGAGTTATGGAAGCATCAAACATTGTTCCATAATTATCAAAATTAAAATTAAAAAATAAATAGTTTGATTCTTTAATTATCGTTTCGAGTTCTTGATAAAATAAAACTATTTGTTGAATAATAACTCTTATTTTATTATTATCCATATTTATTTAAAAATAATTAATAATAAATAAAAAAGTGATAGTCAAACATTGAGCCTTCTTTTATCAGCGTGGATGTCTAGATTCATTTTGCAAGAATGCTCCTACCATTATCTTAATTTAAGACAACTCTTATCTTTGATTAAGACAAAAATATGTTATGTTCTCTAAATTGAGGCAAATATGCTTTCTTGTCTAGATTAAGGCAAAACATATTTTTTTGTCTTAAATTAAGACAAACATATTTTCTTGTCTAAATTAAGACAATACATGTTTACTTGTTTAAATTAAGACAACTATGTTTCTCTTGTCTAAATTAAGATAAAACATGTTTTCTTTCTAAGACATAACATGTTTTCTTGTCTAAATTAAGACAAACATATTTTCTTGTCTAAATTAAGACCAAACATGTTTTCTTGTCTAAATTAAGACAAAACATGTTTTCTTTTGTAAATTAAGACATACATGTTAATGCTGTCATTTTTGTATATAATTTAATTAATCAAATAAAACATTCATTCCAACTTAAACAAGTTGAATTCTACGAAGCTAAGTGGGGAATCTATTTGGACATAGATATTTCAAGCTCCAATAAACTTAGAATTATTCTTAATCTCATCAAGATAATTTAAGCTTATTAACCATGAAATCACTCCACCATAGATTTATGGTTACACTCTTGGATTAACTATAATTACAAGAAATGATTCAATACTTGATATTAATTATTAGCTATTCAATTACAAATCTTATATTGTGAACCCTCATAACCATTCAATGAAAAAAATAAAATTACTGTTTTACCCTTTATGTCCCTCAGCCTCAAATTTCATCCAATTAGTGATTCAATTCCCTAGATCTAATATTTTAAGCATCCAGATGTGATTAGTAGCTAATTTATCAATCCATTAGGCCTAAATTAATCACTAATCTTCCTGAAATCACTAGAAGTGATGTTAATGCTATGAACTCCATTATTTGGATACATGTTCCCATATGTTCATCTCGATTATAATCCCAACATATGAAGTCTGATGATCATTGTCACAGTCCAAATCTCGGGCCATGATCAGCACATGAGCTCAATGGGCATAGCCCACTAAGCCCAAGCAAGCCTTTTTATACAATCCCGATCATCATTCTTAACCATCATTGCTAAAACCACATATTGTAATTCTCTACTAAAATATTTCAGTAATATTTTATAGTGACCCAATATTTACAATTTTATTATGTCAAAATAATGTCACCCGTTTGCCAACTCATAGTGGCATCAGTAATCAAATATACATATTTGACTTATAACATGGATCCTAGAGGATTACATTACATATACGCGTTCACAGGTAACAGACTTTTGATCGTTAGTGGAGTGACCGTGGGTGAAGGTACAGCTACTGAGATGCCATAGTACCTACCAAGAGGACTAGCATATGTGGACACTCAATCTAGGTCTCAACTATCTTCGAATCTGAAAACATGAAGTTTAAAAACGTGAGTATAAAACTCAATGAGTGAACATAAGAAGGGCACAAGCAATCGATAAGGAGAACTTGGAAATCATGATGTACTAGTTTCAAAAACAATGCAATTGATTTAATTTCATACAAAAAAAAAAAACCCCTCATTTCAAACTTTGATTAATAACCTCATAGTGTTGTAAAAACCTATGATCAATCCATGAAGTTAAATGGGTGAAAAATATGTCAAAATCAAGCAAAGTAGCAAGTAGGACAGCAAGTTTCTCGCAGCAACGAGAAACAATCTTAGTTTGCATATATTTCACTTTTTCAAGAATATCTCCTACTATAGAAGACTAATTGACCTAATATTTTGACCATTAGAAAGCTAAGAGGCTGGGCTACAACTTTTATGTTTAACACTTTGCCCAGTTCTGAATGTAAAGTGGTAAAATTTGTTGTTCAAGTGAAAGAACTGCACCAAAATTTTGGGTCTACCAGAGAGTTTCTCGCTGCAGCGAGAATCCAATTTCACTGCAGCGAGAATTCTTTTTTGCAGCAGCGAGAGACAAGGCTGGTTTGAGCCCCCACCACCCGAGAGTTTTTCATTGCAATGAGATTCAGGGCAGATGACAATTAAGAGGTTTTTACATGCCACAAAATCCATTCCTACCATATTGCACATCAAAGTGAACACATTGACAATAATCAAGTTTCTCATTATTCATTTCAATCACATAGCAAAATCATAAACTTTATATCACATATACATATATAAACATATATAAACACGTACACCACCCCACTTTTTTCATCGTCATAGCCAGCTTATCATCATCGACTTATACGCACTCCCTACTCGCACATAGCCAGGTCATCATCGGCTTATGCGCACTCCCTACTTGCACATAGCCGGCTCATCATCAGCTCATGTGCACTCTCACATCGCACATAGCTGGGTCATCATTATCACACAACATTATTCATCAATGCACAACACATATTCATATATATTCATACCAACATAATATAGGAGCACATGCATTCATCGTTTTACACATTTCACAATTTCACAACATCAAAACATTTTATCAAGGGCTTGTTCCCATGCATAATTTAATGAAAACCAAGTAAAACCATTTAAATGCTTCATCCCAACACATATGTATTTCCCAAAACCACTTTGATGCAAGTTCACTCGTCGGTCTTGTTGATTCTTTTGCTTGACTCTAGCCTCAACTAATGATTCAAATGGACATGTGAGGCCTTGTTGGAACCTATACACACACAATAGCACCTTAATCAACCCAAATTGGCATTAATACACTCTCAAAAGCTATTTCTTAATTCAAGTTCAGCTAGTTATTCCTAGCAAGCTCCCAATTACCACGAAGAGGCTATTTGTTTACTCTACTATAGTCACTATAAAAATGATTAACAATCTCAACAATAGATTAACTCACCACTCTAATCATCAACCATTATCAACAACTTGAAAATTAAACCTAATTCAACCTTGGTGGTTTTTTGTAGTTGAATTCCTTTTCAAAAGCTTCCAAGCTATTGTGGACAATTTGCCTCTCTCTCTCCACCCGTCCATCTAGTGAGAAAATATACCAAGGAAAGACCTTTAAGGGCTTTTGAGGTGTAGAAGAGAAAGAGTATGAAAAACCCTATGAAAAGGTGTAGAAAAGCATAAGGTTTAGGGTTACCATGGGAGGCTTCCATGGAAGATGAAGAAAACATGAAATGAAGAAAATAGAGGGGAGGAAGAAGAAAAGTTGCTGGAAGTTGCTGGAAATTTGCTGGAGCTTTAGATATTTATATCTCAAGTTTATCCATTTCTCACATAAATTACCAAAATTCCCTTAACATGGTGACTTTGTCTTCCTTTAATCCTTTGTGTAACTTTTTACTCTTTTGACACTAGGGCAAGGTCCATAATAGTCTAAAAATACTCGAGTTAATGAAAACATAAAAATTTAGACTCGAGATGTAAAATGACCATTTTGCCCCTATCATAGAAATTATCATTATTTTTATTTTCTTCATTTATTTTACCATCATAAACATCATTCATTCATTGCTTAGGCCTATTTAGACCTTAATAGCATAAAAAAACCCACTCGTAGGAGCTCACCAAGAGAAATTATGAAATTACCCATGGTTTGCATTATCGTGTCTACTTCTAGTTATGTGTCTATGGAGATTGAGATTTCATAGGTTCACTTTTGAATTATCCTTTTTAACTCGGTAATTAACCTCAATTGGCATCCGTAAACTTTCTTAGCCACCGTATCAAAATACGGGGTACTACAGTCTCCCCCACTTAAAATGAATTCGTCCTCGAATTCAAATCGACGTATGGTGAATAATCAAAGATCTAAAGTTCTACCACATCACTTTCGTCGAGCATTCTTAACATAGAATCTTGGTTTATGTATCATATCTACTTCCAATCTTATAGAAAACTCGACAATGTCATAGTATATAGTTATGTGTACTACTATTGTTGGATCAAAACAATATCATCTTTCATCTTATGAAAAGAATTCAAATAAGCTATTAATTATGGTCACACCTCAATCGAATCATCCTTAAATCATCAATTATGCATGTTTACTTAACCAGCTGCAACTCCTCTACCTTGCTTCTTTATCAAACCTTCCAATATTCAAGTATCTATTCCGCCATTGACTATGGGTCTAATTTGTCAACCAATCCCTATTTCATTTTTCATTCTCCCATACGAATTCCATTTAATCATTTCACAGTACATAAAGATCAAACGCTCTTTATTCATTTCATCTATTCTTTAATATCAAAGGTGATTCAAATCTAGTAACCATTAGTCATCATATTCCCAAAAACAAACTCCAATACTTTCATGATCGAGTGCTCACTAGATAAATCTCAACTTATACCACAAGGCATTTCAATAAATCATGACATTCCACATACCCCCTTATAATCTTAACCAATCCCTTTAATCAATAACTCAACCTCTCAAGATTAAAGTTGCTCAAAAGTTTCCCTTTAAAGTTCCTTTCCAAGTCTCATTTTGATTACTAACATTTCTATATTTCCAATGTCATAGCTAATTTGCTCGTCATCAATCACCTACAACATATCTAACTTGATATTTCTCAAATTTACTCCAAACATCAGATCTCATGGTCTCATTAGTTTATCAATCTGAAGATCAAATTAAACATTTATCTCTCCTTAAGTGCACTTTAAAATTTAAGAATCATCTATTAAGACCTTTTTTATATTAACTTCTTTTAGTCCTTTTTACCTTAGAAAATTAAATCCATAATCATTCATTTTGAATCATGAGCTTTATACCAATCAAGGCAGATTTTACACTTTGAATTGTACGAATTCAATTGCACAACTTTACGCATAAGTTATAAACTTTTCCTTACATCTTTATATATCAAAACTATATATATTGAAGCTATACCAAAACTGATACATCATTTTCCATTGCCCCTTAGGATATTAAATTCATGTCATACTTCTCTATTTGTGTACTTCATAATAACCTAACAATTTCTAGCTCACAGTTTAGCTAGTTCATATGCCAAGCCTCTCAGGCTATATCAAAACACCAAGTTTTATCACGATATAATAGAATTTGATGAACTCATACCAAAAGTATAAACACTTACTTTTAAGCTAACAACATTATAATCCACTTGTTCACTGCCAAAATTAACGATAAATTATCTTAATCATTGTCTAGCAGTATAACCATTGATAAAATATCATCATCGAATCAAATTATAACTAACTCTACATGAGCTTTTATACCAATATGCAACACATATATCCATACATATATATTTCCAAAAATTTTAACTTTGGGTAGCCTTAGGCATATCAAGCACAAAAAGCCATCTGTAAAACAAAAATAACCAACAATCAAATTTAGAATCAATCCTTCTTATAGTTGGTTAGATCATGCTCATCATTTGTGGTGAATACACAAAGCTGATCCCAATATTCTAATCTCATATGAGAATCGACCACTAATTGGCACCATCCTCAAAGCACCATGTGTCTTAAAAATCAATTTTTCTTAGCCAAAATTCATATTTTAATATGATGCTTCTAGATCGTAGCTCATTACCAAAGTCTTTACTCGTATATAAATACTAGAATCATTATCTCTTTTCTAAGTAGATTTCTATAATTTTCATAGCTTATTTCTATTCCCTTACCAAAGGTAGTATCATTTAATCAAACCATGTCACCCTTCTTCTCTAAACATTTGAAACACAATTCAACCTTTGCCTACCCTTACCAAGCACTTTACCTTAATAATTACTCAAAATAAATCAAAACTTGTGGGGGAAGCACATTTCACAATTTATGCCTTGCGTCTACAATTATGTCGAGACTAGAACCTCATCGGGTCCACAAAACGGTAGGATAATCATTACCTCAAACCAACATTTCCAAATATACTTATGCTTGTATAATATCTTCATACTTATGTGACATATCAATCACGAGCCCAACTTGACTATATAGCCATTTGCTCTTTGAGCTTTAATGTTTTCAAATCGTGAAAAATCTTTCGAATTTATCTCATCAGGGTATTCACAAGGTGGATACATGTCCATAACTTACAGTTCAAGGCCTAAAGCATTGGACACAATCTCATCGTTGATGTTCTACGCTATATCATATAATACAAAATATAATCTAATAACTATGACAATGAAATTCTAAAGTTCTACCTTTATCTACCAATCATAGCTCCCTTTATGAGCACATACTTTGCACTGCTTGATTGTTCACAAGCCACTCATAGCCATCCAAATTCGACCTCTTATAGCAAGTCAAACTAGTATATTATTCTTATGTTTTCCAATACCCTTCCAAAATGCTTAAACACATCCTTTAATAGAATTCTGTTGAGGACTCAGACAATCAAAGGCTTATCTTCAAAGCCACGCATAACTTTAACAATTTAATATATATTCGATAACATTTAGCTCATTAACCCCATTGAACATTATTTTAAGATCTTTCAAGATGTTCTTACTCTTATTTCGGACCAAACCAAACTAACTTAATATAATTGCATTGATTATCCTTGAGCTTTTTATGCTCATTATAACAACATCTATGTTTCACCCATCATTCGTCTTAATGACTTTCAGCCTTTCGCAACACACTTTTCATACATGTTAGGGCATTCTCAATCTCATACCAAGCTTATAGTCATGTAATCACCAATTAGGCCAAATCTTTCTATGGAATATCTCCTTCCGTACGATGAATGCGAATCACAAGATATACAACTTCGAGTGTATGTTTAAGTATTGGTAACCTCCATATATTTCATGGTCATAAAAACCACAATTTGCAAAACTAGCTTTCTATCACAAGTTTGCGATCAGAACATTAGTCTCAACATATCTCACTTTATGCATACTTCAGTACTAGCATTCACATACCTTTACCATAACATTCAATGCAAATTGATTGAGCAATGATCTCCAAATTTACTCTTCGATACACATATATCAAATTGTACACCATTTACTGTTGAGATCTTGACTTTACTCATCAATTCTTAACCAATTACATCCATACGATAAACAATTCACTAAATTTTTGTATCTTGCTTTTGCAGTCATAAGATCAAAATTTCTTAAGCTTAGGGTGCATAAGCTTCCTCTTAGAGCATATCCGAAAATCCACATGTTTTAAGTCCCTTACCTTTGGAGAAGTCACATTCAGGACTAATCATTTACATCATAGGTTGCATATTGAACTGAACATATTTTTAAATTGACTAAAGCAATTCATATATCGATCTTCATATAGAACTCCATATGGCACTTAGACTAAATTTGTCATTTCCATGTCATTTAATTTCAAACTGCTAAATCCACATCTAGTCCTTTAATCCTTTGTCTCCACACTAAGCATAGCATAATTCAAGCTCATCCTTAGAGTACATCATTTACCAGCCTTTTACTTCATGACCATACATCAATTATAATAATCAGTGATTTTCACCCTTGAGCTAATTCATACAATTATAACCATAAACCACAATAATTCAATTCAAGCCTTGGAATCTCGCAGTTACTTAATTAGCATCAAAACCAACTCCATCAGGCTACTACACACATATTCGCATATAAATTATTTCGAAAGCCCAACACCATTTATATATGGCATAACAAGCTCACTTAACATAGTGCACTTACATCCGTGCACACAAATATTGGTTTACTCTTACCCTAAATGCTTAAATTTATACAAATTTATATACTCTAAGTGAATTACAACCATCACTATTCATTCCAATCAAAGTGCGCCCCTTGTTACCATTATCACACGTGCTCTTTTATATTGACCTTAAATACAATTCATAGTCATCAAATTTTCTTTCCGTTGACAATCTTGGGGTCAACTTTTAACCCCACCAAATGAACAAGTTATTATAGAACTATTAATCCAACTCCACTTTCCTCCATCCTTAGTCAAAGGGACATACCATCACACTAACCTTTTATTAGGAACGTTTACTTAAAATCTTCCAACAACAGCTCATGTCTAGGGTGATATCTCAAACCCGGATGACGACACCACTTATGATGTTTATATGATGTTTGAAAAAGGGTAGGTTACTAAGAATAGGAGTTTATATAGTCTCATGTCTATGACTTGTGCTGCAGTCACAAGCCATAAACAAGACTCTACATTAACTCTGATAACCCCGTTGACTGACACAAGGATTCCTAGGACTCGACTATACCTAGAGCTTTGATACCACCTTTGTCACAGCTCAAATCCTGGGCCATGATCAGCGTATGGGCTCAATGGGCATAGCCCACTAAGCTCAAGCAAGCCTTTTATGCAATCCTGATCATCATTCCCAACCATCATTTCTAAAACCACATATTGTAATTCTCTACTAAATATTTCAGTAATATTTTATAGTGACCTAATACTTACAATTTTATTATGTCAAAATAATGCCACCCGTTTGCCAACTCATAGAGGCATCAGTAATCAAATATACATATATTGACTTATAACATGGATCCTAGCGGATTACATTACATATACTAGTTCACAGGTAACAGACTCTTGATCGTCAGCGGAGTGACAGTGGGTGAAGGTACGGCTATTGAGATGCTATAGTACCTACCAAGAGGACTAACATATGTGGACACTCAATCTAGGTCTCAACTGTCTTCGAATCTGAAAATATGAAGTTTAAAAATGAGAGTATAAAACTCAGTGAGTGAACATAAGAAGGGAATAAGCAATCGATAAGGAGAACTTGGAAATCATGATGTACTTGTTTCAAAAACAATGCAATTTGATTTAATTTCTTACAGAAAAAAAACCCCTCATTTCAAACTTTGATTAATAACCTCATAGTGTTTCAAAAATCCATGATCAATCCATGAAGTTAAATGGGTGAAAAATATGTCAAAATCAAGCAAGGTAGCAAGTAGGACAACAAGTTTCTCGCTACAATGGGAAATAGTCTCAGTTTGCATATGTTTTGGTTTTTCCAGTATATCTCCCACTACAGAAGTCCAATTGACCTGAGTTTTAGACCATTAGAAAGCTACGAAGCTGGGATACAACTTTTATGTTTACTACTTTGCCCATTATGACTGGAAGGTGGTCAAAATCATTATCAAATTGGAAGCACTACACTAGAATTTTGGGTTTACCCGAGAGTTTCTCGCTTCAACGAGAATCCAATTTCGCTGCAGCAAGAATTCTTTTTCGCTGCAATGAGAAAGAGGGTTGGTTTGTGCCCCCACCACCCAAGAGTTTCTTGCTACAACGAGAATGCATTCTCGCTGCAACGAGATTCAGGGCAGATGACAATTAAGGGGTTTTCACATGCCACAAAATCCATTCCTAACATATTGCACATCAAAGTGAACACATTGACTATAATCAAGTTTCTCATTACTCATTTCAATCACATATTAAAATCATAAACTTTCTATCACATATACATATATAAACATATATAAACAAGTACACCACCCCACTTCATTCATCGTCATAGCTGACTTATGATCATCGACTTATGCACACTCCCTACTCGCATATAGCCGGCTCATCATCGACTTATGCGCACTCTTTACTCGCACATAGCCAGCTCATCATTATCTCATGTGCACTCCCACATCGTACATAGCTGGGTCATCATTATCACACAACATTATTCATCAATGCACAACACATATTCATATATATACATACCAATATAATATAGGAGCACATGGATTCATCTTTTTACACATTTCACAATTTCACAACATCTAAACATTTTATCAAGGGCTTGTTCCGATGCATAATTTAATGAAAACCAAGTAAAATCATTTAAATGCTTCATCCCAACACATGTATTTCCCAAAAACACTTTGATGCAAGTTCACTCACCGGTCTTGTTGATTCTTTTGCTTGACTCTAGTCTCAACTAATGCTTCAAATTGACATGTGAGGCCTTATTGGAACCTATACACACACAATAACACCTTAATCAACCCAAATTGGCATTAATACTCTCTCAAAAGCTATTTTCTAATTCAAGTTCAGCTAATTATTCCTAACTAGCTTTCAATTACCATTAAGTGGCTATTTGTTTACTCTCCTCTAGTCACTCTAAAAATGATTAACAATCTCAACAATAGATTAACTCACCACTCTAATCATCAACCATTGTCAACAACTTGAAACTTAAACCTAATTCATTACTCACCTTGGTGGGTTTTTGTAGTTAAATTCCTTTTCAAAAGCTTCCAAGCTATTGTGGACAATCTGCCTCTCTCTCTCCACCTGTCCAGCTAGTGAGAAAATATACCAAGGAAATACCTTTAAGGGCTTTTGAGGTGTCAAAGAGAAAGAGTATGAAAAACCCTATGAAAAGGTGTAGAAAAGCACAACGTTTAGGGTTACCATGGGAGGCTTCCATGAAAGATGAAGAAAACATGAAATGGACAGAAGAGAGGGGAGGAAGAAGAAGAGTTGCTGAAAGCTACTGGAAATTTGCTTGAGCTTTAGATATTTAAATCTAAAGTTTATCCATTTCTCACATAAATTACCAAAATGCCCCTAACATGGTGACTTTGTCTTCCTCTCATCTTTTGTGCAACTTTTTACTCTTTTGACACTAGGGCAAGGTCCGTAATAGTCTAGAAATACTTGGGTTCACGAAAACATAAAAATTTAGACCCGAGATGTAAAATGACCATTTTGCCGCTACCGTAAAAATTATCATTATTTTTATCTTCTTCATTTACTTTACCATCATAAACATCATTCATTCTTTCCTTAGGCCTATTTAGATCTTAATAGCATAAAAAGAAAACCCACTCATAGGAGCTCACTATGAGACCTCAACCCCTATAGGCTCATAACTACGCATAGACGCAATAACACGGGCCAGGGATAGTTTCGTCATTTTCTCTAAAAAGCTCTTAGAAGAAGGTTTTATGATATTTTAAGGTCTAAATAGGCATAAGATGGAATAAATAATGTGTAATGATGAAAACATGAAGAAAACTAAAGGTGGCAATATTTTTCACACTAGGGGCAAAATGGTCATTTTGCACCTCGAGTCAAAATTTTAAGTTTTCATAAACTCGAGTAGTTTAGATCATTGTGGACCTTGTCCCAGTGTCAAAAGAATAAAAAGATTGCACAAAGGATTGGAGAAGAACAAGTTAACTTGTTAAATGGCATTTTCGTAACTTCTAAGAGAATTGGATAAGTTTGAGCTATAAATATCTTCTCTTTCCAGCTGCTTCTTCAATTTCCAGCAGCTTCTTCTTCTTCCTCCTTCCATCGCACGTTTGTTTCCCCCTCCATGGAAGCATGGTATGAAAACTTCATAACTTTCTCTTTCTAGCTCCAATTTTCATGCCTTTGTGTACATTTTCATGGAACCCTTGTGCTCTTTCACTCTTTTACTTCAAAACCCGTGAAAAAATCCCACTTTCATACTTTCTCTCACTAGATAGGTGTATAGAGAGAGAAAGAGAGAGAAAGCTCCCGTAATGGCTTGGAAAAATTTATTGGAAAGAATTTCAAAGTTGCGAGCTACCGAGGTGAGTAGTGAATTAGAATTTATTTTTAGTGTTGGGAATGATTAGTAAGTAGACTTGTGAATGTTTCTAGTTGAGGTTATCCACTAATTTTGGAGTGATTAGGGTAGTGAAAATAGATAACCATTTAAATGGCAATTGGAAGCTAGCTAAAAGAAAGCTTTAGACTTTATAAGTATGTGAATTGACAAATTGGTGATGCTAATGTGATGATAGGTTTCAATGAAGCCCTATCATCCCATTTGGACAATTAGGGAAGTTAAGATCAGCTAAAGGCTCAAATAATACCAGTGAGTGAACTGCATTTCAAAATCGTTTTGGGAATGTGACTGTTTTGTACAAAGCATTTGAATGATTTTATACAACTGTTCTTAAAAACGAGTGTCTTGGGAACAAGCCTTTGATAATTGACTTTATGTTGCGACATGTGGTTGTTATGGATTCGTGCACTATTACATTATGTTGGTATATATATATATATATATATGTTGTGCATGATGGTTGATATTGTGTGATGATTATAATCGTGTGTGTGCACGATGTGGGGGGATGCACATGCCGGTGATGGCATGGTGAGGGAGGTGGATGATGATAGTGTTCATGTGCATGATGTGGGGGGATGTACACGATGGCACTGACTGTGCACGATGTGAGGGGATGCACACGATGACTCCGGCTATGTGCACGATGTGGGGGGATGCACATGAGCTGGGTGTGATGATGGTGATATTGGTGATTATCTATGTATTCATGTATATCTATGTTTATGAAATAAAAGCCTATGAATATGGCATATGATTGAAATGCATGTGAAACTTGACATGTTAAACTTTGGAAAATTATATGTGTTTTATGTTGTTTTTGTCATTTCAGCAAGATGGCCTTTTCATGAGGAAATGGAGAATTTTTGCTTCTGCTTTGTTTGTCGCTGCAGCGAGATTCATTCCCGCTACAGCGAGAAACTCTCGGGTTTCGTGGGTTTCATCAGACATGGTTCTCGCTGTAGCGAGAAAGTTTGTGTTTTATGGCTTGAATCTTATTGCAGCAAAAAACTTTTTGTTTCGCTTAGTATCTTGATCAATTGCTGCGCTATTTTCCACTTCTTTGTTACCATAGTTGAGCATGGACCCTTTACATTAAGTGATTTAATCAATTGTAGTTTTCCTTGGGGGTTATGATAAGCACTAAGTTAAATTGCATTGTTTGAAAATAAGTGCATCATGATTTTCAAAATTTTCCTATTGATTGCTTGTTCCCTTCCTTGTTCACTCACTAGGTTTATACTCACTGTTTTCAACTTCATGTTTTCAGATTAGGAGGCAATTGGTAACTAGGTCGAGGTGCCTTTGTAGACTTGACTCTTAGTAGGTGTCTCGACATTCAGTAGCTGTACATTTGTCGAGTTTCTCTGCTGGACATCGAGTCTCCTTTTGACATGTATAGACAAATCTAATGTTAATTATTAGAATACATACTATAGACAATATGTGTATATTTTAATGAGTAATGCCAATATGAGTTGGCAATGGTTTTAATCATCTCGAATTGAGATTTTGAATTATGAATTTAGTAACTTATGGGATGAAATGATAACCAGGTAATATAAGTAGGCTTGCTTAGGCTTAGTGGACTACGTCCGTTGGGCCCATGCGCCGATCATGGCCCAGAATTTGGGTCGTGATAGACTTGGTATCAGAGCCCTAAGTTGTCTAAGTCTTAGGACTTTCCTTTTGTTGGTCCAGCGGAGAGTCGGGTCTTTATGTGGAAATTTCGGTGGTGAAGTATGAACCGCGACACATTTTACAACTAAGAGACTGCATAAATTCCCCATCTTAGAAACTACCTTTTTGCCTTAAAAATAATTATAAAATGTGTTTAATAACAGTTGTTTGCTCTTGTCTAGGTAAGAATGTTGCCTAAGACACGAGCCACCTCACGACGGATGGAAGAGCAAAATGCTCCTACTGAGATGGCAGGTAGGCCACGGGCATCCACCTTGAGGGGCTGAGGTAGACGTGACAGTGCCACTAGGCCTGTAAGGGTGGATACGTCTGTGAGTAGACGAGAGGAAGGATAGTCTTCAAGTGATGTAGATAGACAACCAGTTGGGGGCATTACCATTGAGGATTTGGCGGCAGGCCTACAAGGAGTCTACCAGGTCATAGAGATGATGGCGACCCGTATGGATGATATACAGAGGATAGTAGAGGGGAGACCTACAGCACAAGAATCCCTTATCTCCTAAGGACAGGCCGGTCGCCAACATCATGAGGTTGAGAAGGGTCATCTAGAGATTTCTCTTCCAGATTTTCTTAAGCTTAAGCCTCCATCATTTTCAGGATCTGATGCTTCGAAAAAGCCTCAAATCTTCTTAAATAAGATGGAGAAAATTTGTAAAGCCTTGGGATGTTCTAATGCCCGATCAGTTAAGTTAGCCGCCTTCCGATTAAAGGACGTGGCACAATAGTGGTATAGCTCTTTATGTAGAGGTAGACCAACGGATGCAGCGTCGTTGACTTAGTGTGAGTTCAGTACAGCCTTTCTAAATAAATTTTTACCACTCAGTGTATGTAATGCTAAAGCTAGGGAGTTTGAGACTTTAGTACAGACCTCAAGTATGACAGTATCAGAATACGACATCAAATTCACGCAGTTGTCTTGGTATGCTCCCTACCTCATTTCTACTAAGGAGATGAAGATTCAGAGGTTTGTGGATGGGTTAGTAGAGCCATTGTTTAGGGCTGTGGCATCCCGAGATTTCAATACCTACTCCGCAGTGGTAAATTGTGCTCAGCGGATCGAGATAAAGACCTATGAGAGTAGGGCTATGAGAGATAAAGCAAAAAGGGCCAAGACAGAAGGTTATCAAGGCCGTAGAGATTTCAGCAATGGTGGTTCGTCTTCTAACCATCAGGGTCCACAACGGGACTCACGATTACCCCAAAGGGGGAGTGACTCGCCTGGTGCTAATATTGGGGCGGGACAAAGAACCTTTAGTAGATGAAGGCAACAAGATTCTAGACAAGGAAGTCAAGCTATCCACCCTTGTGATACTTATGGGAGATGACATAGTGGACGATGCTTACGTAATGAGAGAGTTTGCTATGGGTGTGGTCAACCTGAACATATTAGGAGGAATTGTCTGATGGCTCATCAATCATGAGATTCTGCTCGTGGTTTCACCCAGCCAGCTTCATTTGCTCCTTCAGTTGCCGCCTCATCCGGTCGGGAGGCTAGTGGATCAAGAGGTAGAGGTGCTGTTACTTCTTCTCAGGGCAGGCCATCTGGGTCCGGACGTCATAGTTCTGCTGGTAGAGGCCAAGCGACGGTATATGCTTTAATACCCCATGAGGCCCAGACATCCAATGCAGTGGTCTCAAGTACTCTTTCTGTTGGTAATATGAATGCTTGGCTATTGTTTGATCCTGGTGCTGCCCATTCTTTTATCTCTCCATGTTTTGCATCTCATTTGGGTAAAGATCGTGTTAGGAGAGAAGAACAATTATTAGTGTCTACTCCTTTAAAAGAGGTATTTATGGCTGAATGGGAATATGAGTCCTGTGTAGTTCGAGTCAAGGACAAGGACACATCGGTGAATCTAGTGGTGTTAGACACCTTAGACTTTAATGTGATCTTGGGAATGGATTGGCTATCACCCTGCCATGCTAGTATGGATTGCTATCACAAATTGGTGAGATTTGATTTTCCCGGTGAACCCTCATTTAGTATTCAAGGGGATAGGAGTAATGCTCCAACCAATTTGATATCGGCCATAGCTACTAGACGGTTATTAAGACAAGGTTGTTTAGGTTACTTGGATGTGGTAAGGCATACTCAGGCGAAGGTTGGAGATATAAGCCAAGTGTCGGTGGTGAATGAGTTCATGGATGTATTTCCTGAGGAACTACCAAGTTTGCCTCTCGAACGGGAGATTGAATTTTGCATAGATATAGTTCTCGTCACTAGACCTATATCCATATCCCCATATAGAATGGCACTTACAGAGCTTAAAGAGCTTAAGGATCAGTTACAAGATTTTTTGGACAAAGGCTTTATCCGTCCTAGTGTCTCACCATAGGGAGCACCGGTGTTATTTGAAAAGAAGAAAGATGGGTCACTTAGGCTGTGCATTGATTACCAATAGCTTAATAAAGTGACGGTGAAGAATAAGTATCCTCTTCCAAGAATAGATGATTTATTTGATCAACTACAAGGAGCACAATGTTTCTCTAAAATAAATCTACAATCTGGGTACCATCAGTTGAGGATCCGAAATGAAGATATACCCAAGACTACATTTCGAACAAGATATGGGCATTATGAGTTCTTGGTGATGTCATTTGGGCTTATGAATGCCCCTACGGCCTTTATGGATTTGATGAACTAGGTGTTCAAGCCCTATTTGGACAAGTTTGTGGTGGTGTTTTTTTATGACATCTTGATCCACTCGAAGAGTTGAGAAGAGCACGAGCAACATCTTAAGATAGTGCTCCAAACTTTGAGAGAATATCGACTATATGCCAAGTTCTCCAAGTGTGAGTTTTGGCTTGAAAGCGTTGCATTCTTGGGACATGTGGTATCTAAGGATGGGGTACAAGTTGATTCAAAGAAAGTTAAAGCAGTGGAAAAGCGGCCAAGGCCAACATCAACTATGAAGATTAGAAGCTTTTTGGGTTTGGCTGGTTACTATCGTCATTTTGTGAAGGACTTCTCCAAAATAGTTGCCCCTCTGACTAAGTTGACACTTAAAGATATAAAATTTAAGTGGTCAAATGCTTGTGAGAAAAACTTTGATAAGCTTAAGACTTGTCTCACCACAGCTCCAGTATTAAGCCTATCGCAAGGCACAAGGGGTTACACGATATTTTGTGATGCATCGCAGGTTGGTTTAGGGTGTGTATTAATGCAGCAAGGGAAGGTGATTGCGTATGCATTAAGGCAACTTAAAAGGCATGAGCAGAATTACCCCACACATGATTTGGAGATGGCAACAATCGTGTTTGCTTTAAAGATTTGGAGACATTATTTGTATGGTGAGACTTGTGAGATATATACGGACCACAAAAGCCTGAAGTATATATTTTAGCGGAGGGATCTTAACTTGCGGCAACATATGTGGATGGAGTTGCTAAAGGATTATGACTGTACTATTCTTTACCATCCCGATAAGGCAAATGTGGTGGCAAATGCCTTGAGTCAAAAATCGATGGGAAGCTTGGGACATATCTCCACAGATAAGAGATTCCTGATTAAAGAGATCCATAGTTTGGGAGATATGGGTGTGCATTTGGAAGTTTCGGAGGCAAATGCATTGCTAGCACATTTTAGAGTGAGGCCTATTTTAATGGACCAGATTAAAGAAGCGTAAAGCAAAGATAAGTTCGTAGCTAAGGCCTTAGAGGACCCTCAAGGAAGGAAAGGAAAAATGTTTACTAAAGGCACAGATGGAGTATTGAGGTATGGAACTAGACTTTATGTGCCTGATAGTGATGGGTTAAGGAGAGAAATATTGGAAGAAGCTCACATGGCAACCTATGTAGTACATCCAGGGGCTACATAGATGTATCAAGATTTGAAACAAGTATATTGGTGGGAATGACTCAAGAAAGATGTAGCTGAGTTCGTCTCCAAGTGCCTAGTTTGTCAACAAGTTAAGGCCGAGCATCAAAGGCCTGCAAGGCTATTACAGCCGTTACCAGTGCTTGAGTGGAAGTGGGAACGTATTACAATGGACTTTGTAATAGGTTTTCCCCAGACTAGTGGGGGTTACGATTCGATCTGGGTCATAGTAGACCGGTTAACAAAGTTAGCTCATTTTCTTCAAGTTAAGACTACTTACGGTGCTGCCCAGTATGCTCGAGTTTATGTGGATGAGATAGTACGATTGCATAATATCCCTATTTCTATAGTGCCTGACAGAGGAGCACAATTCACCAGTAGGTTCTAGAGAAAGTTACAGGAAGCATTGGGCACTAAGTTGGATTTCAACACAACTTTCCACTCGCAAACCGATGGCCAGTCTGAATAGACCATTCATACATTAAAGGATATGTTGAGATCCCGTGTAATAGACCTTGGGGTTAGGTGGGATCGATATTTGCCCTTAGTGGAGTTTGCCTACAACAACAGTTTCCAAACTAGCATCCAAATGGCACCATTTGAAGCATTATATGGAAGGAGGTGCAGGTCACCTATTGGATGGCTATAAGTGGGAGAAAGGAAACTCTTGGGGCTTGACTTGGTGCAGGACGCCACCAAGAAAATACGCATGATTCGTTAAAGGATGTTAATAGCACAAAGTAGAAAAAAGTCCTATGCTGATAACAGACGGAGGGACTTGGAGTTTCAAGTGGGAGATCATGTCTTTTTGAAGGTCTCACCAACGAAAGGGATAATGAGGTTTGGCAAGAAGGGAAAGTTGAACCCTCGATATATAGGACCCTTCGAGATCTTAGAAAGGGTTGGAGCAGCGGCTTATCGTTCGGCATTACCGCCAGACTTTTCGATTATTCACCCCGTGTTTCATGTGTCAATGCTTAGAAAGTATAACCCAGATCTATCTCATGTAATACAGTATGAAACCATCTAGTTGCAAGCTGATTTAACCTATGAGGAGCAACCAGTGGCTATCCTTGATAGGCAAGTCAAAAAGCTCTGTTCAAAGGATGTAGCCTCAGTAAAAGTATTATGGCGAAACCACACCAGTGAAGAGGTAACGTGGGAAGTCAATGAGGAGATGTGGACAAAGTATCCCCACCTCTTTGATGCTTAGAGGTACGCTACCTTATAGTTGAATTTAAATTCAGGGACCAAATTTCTTTAAGTGGGGGAGAATGTGAGACCTCAACCCCTATAGGCTCATAACTACGCATAGACGCAATAACAGGGGCCAAGGGTAGTTTCATCATTTTCTTTAAAAAGCTCCCAAAAGAAGGTTTTATGATATTTTAAGATCCAAATAGGCATAAGACTGAATAAATAATGTGTAATGATGAAAACACGAAGAAAACTAGAGATGGTAATATTTTTCACAATATGGGCAAAATGGTCATTTTGCACCCCGAGTCAAAATTTTAAGTTTTTGTAAACCCAAGTAGTTTAGATCATTGTGGACCTTGTCCCAGTGTCAAAAGAATAAAAAGATTGCACAAAAGATTGGCGAAGAACAAGTTAACTTGCTAAAGGGCATTTTCATAATTTCTAAGGGAATTGGATAAGTTTGAGCTATAAATATCTTCTCTTTTCAGTAGCTTCTTCAATTTCTAACAGCTTCTTCTTCTTCCTCCTTCCATCTCATGTTTGTTTCCCCCTCCATGGAAGCATGGTACGAAAACTTCATAACTTTCTCTCTCTAGCTCCAATTTTCATGCCTTTGTGCACCTTTTCATGGAACCCTTCTGCTCTTTCACTCTTTTACTTCAAAACCCTTGAAAAAATCCCACTTTCACATTTTCTCTCACTAACTAGGTGTTTAGAGAGAGAAAGAGAGAGAAAGCTTCCATAATAGCTTGGAAAAATTTAATAGAAAGAATTTCAAAGTTACAAGCTACAGAGGTGAGTAGTGAATTAGAATTTATTTTTAGTGTTGGGAATGATTAGTAAGTAGACTTGTAAATGTTTCTAGTTGAGGTTATCCACTCATTTTAGAGTGATTAGGGTAGTGAAAATAGATAGCCATTTAAATGGCAATTGGAAGCTAGCGAAGAGAAAGCTTTAGACTTTATAAGTATGTGAATTGACAAATTGGTGATGTTAATGTGATGATAGGTTCCAACGAAGCCCCATCATCCCATTTGGACAATTAGGGAAGTTAGGATCGGCTAAAGGCTCAAATAATACCGGTGAGTTAACTGCATTTCAAAATTATTTTGGGAATGTAACTGTTTTGTACAAAGCATTTGAATGATTTTATACAACGTTTTTTAAAAACGAGTGCCTTGGGAACAAGCCTTTGATAATTGACTTTATGTTGTGACATGTGGTTGTTATGGATTCGTGCACTACTACATTATGTTGGTATATATATATAGATATATATGTTGTGCATGATGGTTTATATTGTGTGATGATTATAACCGTGTGTGTGCACGATGTGGGGGGATGCACATGCCGATGATGGCGTGGTGAGGGAGGTGGATGATGATAGTGCTTGTGTGCATGATGTAGGGGGATGTACTCGATGGCACTGACTGTGTACGATGTGGGGGGATGCACATGTTGACTCCGACTATGTGCACGATATGGGGGGATGCACATGAGCTGGGTGTGACGATGGTGATATTGGTGGTTATCTATGTATTCATGTATATCTATGTTTATGAAATAAAAGCTTATGAATATGGCATATGATTGAAATGCATGTGAAACTTGACATGTTGAACTTTGGGAAATTATATGTGTTTTTGTTGTTTTTTTCATTTCAACAAGATGGCCTTTTCTTGAGAAAATGGAGAATTTTTACTGGTGCCCTGTTTATCACTGCAGCAAGAAACTCTTGGGTTTCGAGGGTTTCACCAGACATGGTTCTCGCTACAGTGAGAAAGTTTGTGTTTAATGGCTTGAATCTCGTTGCAGCGAAAAACTTTTTGTTTCGCTTAGTATCTTGATCGATTACTATGCTATTTTCCACTTTTTTGGTACCATAGTTGAGCATGGACCCTTTACATTAAGTGATTTAATCAATTGGGGTTTTCTGAGGGGTTATGATAAGCATTAAGTTAAATTGCATTGTTTTAAAATAAATGCATCATGATTTTCAAAATTTTCCTATTGATTGTTTGTTCCCTTCCTTGTTCACTCATTGGGTTTATACTCATCATTTTCAACTTCATGTTTTCAGATCAAGAGACAGTCGGTAACTAGGTCGAGGTGCCTTTGTAGACTCGACTCTTGGTAGGTGTCTCGGCATTCAGTAGCTGTACATTTGTTGAGTTTTTCTGCTAGACATCGAGTCTCCTTTTGATATGTATAGACAAATCTGATGTTAATTATTAGAATACATACTGTAGACAATATGTGTATATTTTAATGAGTAATGCTAGTACGAGTTGGCAATGGTTTTAATCATTTCGAATTGAGATTTTGAATTATGACTTTAGTAACTTGTGGGATGAAATGATAACTAGGTAATATAAGTAGGCTTGCTTGGGCTTAGTGGACTACGTCCGTTGGGCCCATGCGTCGGTCATGGCCCCGAATTTGGGTCGTGACACTCACCAAGAGAAATTACTAAATTACCCATGGTCCGCATTATCGCGTCTACTTCTAGTTATGTGTCTATAGAGATCGAGATTTCACAAGTTCACTTCTGAATTACCCTTTTTAACTCAGTAATTAACCTCAATTCGCATCCATAAACTTTATTAGCCACCGTATCAAAATACGGGGTACTACAATCATGCTCATGGTATATCAAAGATTATAAGAAGATTAAACATGAGTCCATTATCCATTAGGATTTTAGTTCTACTATAAATAAATGCACAAGTGTGAAATCAAGATTCCAGTAACGATTAAGCTTAAATTTGATTCTCACATGATTCTATTTCATGTTATAGTGCCATTACTCGAAGTCAACCTTTTCGATGATTTAAGATTCATCATTCCCTTGAAGTGAACCACATTCATTTCATTGGAAGCAATCTGGACATTATAGACTTAGCACAATAAGGTGATTAGCTTTATTACATGGCTGTAAACAATCTTTAGATTCAATTAAAGTATATGCCTCCTATGTATGGCTCTTCATACAAATGTATTTTAATATCTCAATAGAATTATGGTACCTTAATAACTAGACAATGAATGCTTACTTAAAACAAACTCTTTGTTTTATTATCATAATGTACTTTCATTACAAACAAATTAAATGAAATTAAACATGAGAATATACTTGCTTTCTAGGGCACCATATTCTCAAAATTCTTAACAATCTCCCACTTATCCTAAAGCAAGTATGACATATCCCTCATTCTAAGACCTTCTAAGTGACATCAAAACTCTTTAGTGTTAGAGTCTTTGTGAATGGCTTGGTGAGGTTCTTCTCTATTGGAATTTTATTCACAAGTACTTCTCCACGTTGTATGATCTCTTAAATGAGATGATACTTCCTTTCAATATGTTTTGCTACTTTTTGATTCAGCGGTTCCTTTGAGTTCACCACTACTCCACTATGATCATAATAGAGTGTAATAGGCTTGTCCACATCTAGTATTACTTCAAGGTCCATAAGGAACTTAAGGAGCTAAACAACTTCCTCTACCTCTATAATAAAGGCTGCAATACAAAATTGCTTTACACTCCTCTAAAGTATGGCTCTCCTTCAATGATGAAAACAGATCTTGATGTCGATTTCCTAGAATCAACATCAAACTGAAAATATGAATCAGTGTACATTGTTTCTTCAAGGTCACTTCCAAAATATACAAGCATGTAATTCTTCGTTCTACGAAGATATTTAAAAATGCACTTGACTATAGTCCGGTGATCCATGCTTGAGTTTGACTGAAATCTGCTAACCAGTCCAACAACATAGTAGATATCTAGCCTAGTGCACATCATAGCATACATGAAACCTCTAACAACAGATGCAAATGGAATCCGTCTCATGTTTTTAACATCCTATGCAGTTTTAGGTGACATCTCCTTAGAAAGTTTGATTCCATGTCTAGAGGGCATAAAACTCTTCTTGGAATCTTGCATAGCAAATGTCACAGCCCAATTTTTGAGCCATCACCGGTGCAAGGACCCAATAAGCATAGCCCACTAGGCCCTAGCAAGCCTTCCTATATGAACCTGTACATTAGTCCATGTATCATCCATACTTCCTTTTTAATATCTATAAATCATAATGTTCAAATAATAACTTCATTGAAATCAATTCATAAAATCAAGGTATATACTCATAATGGTATTCATTAATCGAAATATACATAAATGGTTTGCCAAACGATTCTTAACAAGTTACATCCAGTTTACATGTACACATTCAAAGACTCTGACTGTCAGTGGAGTGACTCTAGGCATGGGTGCTAACACTTAGTATCATGACAAACCTACCGAGCAATGGATAGGGAGGAGCACTTTGTCCTAGGATCCAGTCACCTTTAACTTAGAGAACCTAAAATATGAAGTTTAAAAACATGAGTATAAACTCAGTGAGGGAACATAGGAAGGGAACAAGCAACGTTAAGGAAAGTTTAGAAATCACGATGCACTTAAGTCCAAAACAATGCAATTTAGTTTATTTCTATTTAAAAACCCCTCATTCAAACCCTTGGTCGTTTAGTCATTTAATGACGAAAGACTCATGAACAACAAAGAAGTTGAGAAGTGAAAAGTTTAGTAGACTACAAGCAAGTCAAGCATAATAGATTGACTCTCACCACAACAAAAAGGCATTCTCGCTGCAACGAAATTCTAGCCAGATAAAATCCAAGGGGCTTTCACTGCCATCGAAAAAATTCACTCATGCCACGTTGCACATTAAATTGAACAAATTGGCAATACTCAAGTTCTCAACAGTCAATGCAATCACATATTAAATACAAACAGCTCTATATAGTAAATATATATAAGCACATACACCACCATTTCACCCAACTCATGTGCATCCCCCCAGATTGTGCACATAGCCTGACACCCAGTCTCACCCAACTCATGTGCATCCCCCCACATCATGCACATAGCCGGACACCCAATCTCACCCAGCTCATGTGCATCCCCCAACATTGTGCACATAGCCAAAGTCATCGTGTGCATCTCCCTCCATCGTGCACAAGCAATATCATTGCTTTATGCATCCCCTCACATCATGCATAAGCGATATCATCATCATGTGCATCCCCCCACATCATGCACAGCTAATGCCATCGTGTGCATCCCCCCACATCGTGCACATGGGCAATATCACCATCCATCTCCCTCACCACCATCATCACTGGTAGGTGCACACTCACCCCGCACAAGCACGACTGCATTTTGTCACACAATGTACCATTTATGACATAATATATATATATATATATATATATATATCAATATTATACAGAAACACATGGATTCATCACACTATCCATTTCATAACATAAAAACATTTCATAAGGGCTTGTTCCCATGCGAGTTTTTGAAGAAAAACCAATAAAACATTTTAGGGGATTCAATCAAACATAAATGTGTATATCCCAAAACATTTTAATGCAAGTTCACTCATCGGTATTTGTTGAACTTTTAATCGACTCTAACCTCCCTAATGGTCCAAATGGGGCTGAGGGGCCTTCTTGGAACCTATCACGCACAAAAACATTACAACCAATCCAATTTACATTAATATCACTCCAAAAGCTATTTTCCAAATCAAGCTTCAATAGCCCTTCCTATCTATCTTCCAATTACCATTTGATTGGCTATTTCGTTTCTCTACTTTAGTAACACTAGAAATAGATAAACAATTTCAACAAGTAACACAACTCATAACTCTAATTTCTAGCCATCATCAACAACTTAAAACCAGTCCAATTCATCACTCACCTTGGTGATTGTAATGAAATTTCTTCCCAAGAGTCCTCAAGCTAACATGAAACCTCTCTTTCTCTCTTTACAAAGTTCAGGTGGTGAGAGAAAGTATTGAAGAAAGACTTTTAAGGGTTTGTTTAAAGTCGAGTAAAAGAGTATGAAAAACCCTATAACAAGGTCTGTAAAGCATGAAAATTAAGGTTAGTTTGAGAGAGTGATGGAAGCTTGAGAGAAGCTTTCGTGGAAGAGGAGAGAAACGTGAGACGGGAGGAGGAAGAAGAAGAAGTTGCTGGAGAAATGTAGAAGCTTCTGGAAAAGATGAGATCTTTATAGTTAAAGCTTATCTAATTTCTCATGCAATTACAATAATGCCCTTAACAAGGCCACTTGTCTTCCTCTTTTTCTTGTGCAATCTTTTTACTCTGTTGACACTGGGAAAAGGTCCAAAATTCTTTGAAAGAGGTCTCTTAAATAGCCCCCATAAGCCCTAGCTTCAAAAATCCCATAAACTTGTTATTTGTGGAAATTACAGTGAGGGCCGCGACTCTCAATTTCCAGCGCCGCGGCGCTCAAAGGTTTTGCCAAATTCTGTTCCTTTAGCACAGTACTTTCACTTCAACAAAGATTTTGACCACCTTCCCGCTAGAACTGGGCAAATTGGTAAACATAAAAGTTGTAGTCCTACCTCTTAGATTTCTAATGGTCCAAAAACCATGTCATTTAGACTTGTGTAGTGGGATATATCCTTGAAAAACCGAAACATATGCAAATAGAGCAACAGTCCATTGTGCACCTTTCTTCACCAATTAAAATTATTTTTGATCCTACTCCTATAAAAACATAAAATAAATATAAATATCATAAAACTAGCATTGGTAGCCACCATATCAAGGTACGAGGTACTATAGTCTCCCCCACTTAAAATGAACTCATCCTCGAATTCAAATCGGCGTATGGTGAATAATCAAAGTTCTAAAATTCTTTTACATCACTTTCGTTGGCCATTCTTCACATAAGATCTTGGATTATGCATCATATCAACTTCCAATCTTTTATAGAAAACTCGACAATGTCATAATATAAAATTATGTGTACTACTCTTGTTGGATCAAAACAATATCATTCTTCATCTTATGATGGGAATTCAAATATGCTATTAATTCTGGTCACACCTCAATCAAATCATCCTTAAATCATCAATTACGCATCTTTACTTAACCATCTGCAATTCTTCTATCTTGATCTATTATCAAACCTTCCAACATTCAAGCATTTATTTCCCCCATTGACTATAGGTCTAAATCGTCAACCCACCTTTATTCTGTTTTACATACTTCCATGCAAATTCCATTTAAACATTTCACGATACATAAAGATCAAACACTCTTTATTCATTTCATATATATTCAATATCATTGTTAATTCAAATCTGGTAACCATTAGTAACCATATTCCCAAAAACAAAACTCCAGTACATTCATGATCGAGCGCTTACTAGATAAATCTTAACTTATACCACGAGGCATTTCAATAAATCATGACATTCACATACATCCTTATGATCTTAACTAATCTCTTTAATCAATAACTCAACCTCTCAAGGTTAAAGTTGCTCAAAAGTTTTCTTTAAAGTTCTTTGCCAAGTCTCATCTTGATTACTAATCATTTCTATATTTCCAATGTCATAGCTAATTTGCTCGTCATCAATCACATACAACATATCTAACTTGAAATTCCTCAAATCATCATCTCTTTTCTAGGTAGATCTCTACAATTCCCATGGTGTATTTCTATTCTTTCACCAGTAGTAGTATCATTTAATCAAACTGTATCACCCTCATTCTCTAGACATTTGAAACACAATTCAACCTTTGCCTACCCTCATCAGACACTTTACCTTCATAATTACTCAAAATAAATTAGAATTTGTGGGGGAAGCATATTTCACAATTTATGCCTTGCGTCTACAAGTATATCAAGACCATAACCTCATCAGGTTTACCTAATGGCAAGATACTCATTGCCTTAAACAAACATTTTCAGGCATTCTTATATTTGCAACATCTTTTTATACTCATGTGACATATCAGTCACGAGTCCCAACTTGACTATATAGCCATTTTCTCTTTGAGCTTTAAGGTTTTCTCATTGTGAGAAATCTCTTGAATTTATCTCACTAGAATGTTCACAGAGTGGTTGTAAGTCTATAACTTACAGTTCAACGCCTAAAGCAATGAACCCTATCTCATTGTTAGAGTTCTATCCTTATCTATCAATCACAGCTCCCCTGTACATTTACCTTTAAATTGTTCGGTTACTCACAAGCCACTCACGGCCATCCAAATTCGACCTCTTATAGCAAGTTAAGCTAGTATATTCCCTTAGGCCTTTCCATACACTTCCAAAACACTTAAACACTTCCTTTAATAGGGTTTTATTGAGAACTTAAACAACCAAAGGCTTATCTTCAAAGCCATTCATAACTTTAACAGTTCAATATATGCCTGATAACACTTTAGCTCATTGACCCCATTGGACGTCATTTTGAGATCTTCCAAGGTGTCCATGTTCTTAATTCAAACCATACCATTTAGCTAAGTATATTTGGATTAGTTATCCTTAAACTTCTTATGATCGTTATAACAATATTCATATTTCTCCCATCATTTGTCTCACTTTTTTTTTCATACCCTTTTATAAGGCAGTAAAAAAACTCATCAATTCATTTATGTAAATACTTTCCAAACCTTAAACTCCAATTAACAAAACTTAACATCAAGTCCAATGACCACAACTCCACTTACAAATCCATCCCCATGCCACTCACATCTTGTTCTTGTTCTTGCTTTCTAAACATAAGGTGTTTCTAGAGCTATGGCGTTGAGCAGTCAGTACTACGATGCTGCAGCCTTTAGGAATTCACTTTATCAAAACAATTCTCGTATCCTTAAGGCTACTACTTTAATCATTCTCAAAAATATAGTTTTCCTTTGAGTCTATCATGACCCAAATTTCGGGCCATGACTAGCGCATGGGCCCAATGGACGTAGTCCACTAAGCTCAAGCAAGCCTATTAATCTGACATGTTCATCATTCCATCATAAACTGCTAAGTCATATATCATAACTTAGAATCAAAATAATATTAAGCATTGCCACTTCATACTGGCATACCAAACAGGTGTATATACACTGTCTACACATGTATCTTAATAATTCACATTAAGTTCGTCTATACACAACAAAAGGAGACTCGATGTCCAGTTGAGAGACTCGGACGAATGTATAGCTACTAAATGCCGAGACACCTACCAAAAGATGGATACAAGTCCACAAGGACACCACGTCTGAGTTACCGGCTGTCTCTTAATCTGAAAACATGAAGTTCAAAGCGATGAGCATAAACTCAATGAGTGAACTAGAAGGGAACAAGCATACCATAAGGAATGTTTATCGAAACAATGATGCACTCATTTTCTCAAAATAATGCAATTTGTTCTAGTTCTTAGTAGAACCCCTCATGTAAACCCCTCATGAGTAAATCACTTAAAAGATCCATACTCAACTATGGTACCAAAGAATCAAAAAATATAGCAAAACCCACAAGTTAGCCAAAATGGACAGAAAGTTTCTTGCTGCAGTAAACTTCATTCTCGCTGCAGCGAGAACCAAGTCTGGTGAAAGCACTCAAACCCGAGAGTTTCTCGCTACAACGAGAGTGAATCTCACTGCAACGAGAGTCAGAACATCAAAGAAAAAGTCTCATTTTCCTTTAAAACAAGCCATCCTGCTAAAATAACAATAGCAACATGTAACACATGTAAACTCCTAAATTTCAACAAATCAAATGCTCACATATTTGCATTTACAACCATATACCATATATGTATATATATAT
>NC_030852.1:19915235-19995973 GCF_000208745.1 Theobroma cacao
GTCCATGTGTAATACTTATCCATTAAGCAATCTCTCTCCACCACATAAAATGTTTCAATTATCCATAATGTAAAATGTTAATGGCTGAAATCCACGGGCATGACAAGTGTCAAGTGGTGTAAAATTCCAAAAATTCCCATTTTTGTCCTCGGGTGACAAAATTACCATTTTGCCCCTAGAACATGAAAATCACCAAAATTTTTATTCCCTTGTCATTTCACCCATATTTTCATCATTCATTTATGTTTTATGCCTACTTAAGCCATAATATTGTTTAAAACTTACTTTTATGGGCTTATTAAGAAAATGACAAAATTACCCCTGATTAGGGATATCGTGTATATCTCTATCTACGAGTCTATAAAGGTCAAGGTCTCACATTCTCTCCCACTTAAAGAAATTTGGTCCCCGAATTTAAATTCAACTATAAGGTGGGGTATTGTCTTCTTATCTGATGTTCAACTTCCCATGTCATCTCTTCCATTCGAGCATTCATCCACAATACTTTAACCATTGGGATGGTCTTATTCATTCCTGTATGTACCCTCATATTTATGTTTACCTCACATTTATGTAGCTTCAATCTTCTTAATCATATTAGTCCATCACGTACGGCTTAACCGCGCTATAGATTACATTTCCTTGATACCATTTCCTTAACTATCTCCCAAAGTCTCTTATGTCCATGCAACTCAGCCTTTAATGGGATTTCTTATCGTTATGCTACCTTTATCACTTGTCAACAATCAATAATTCCCACTTCAGAATAATCTTTCCATATTACAACTGCTTCCTGCAACTTTTCCCAAAACCTACTAGTAAACTGAGCTCCTTTGTCAAATACTATAGAAATAGGGATACCACGTAGCCGTACTATCTCATCTACATAAACTCAAGCATATTAGGCAGCATTATAAGTAGTTTTAACTAGAAAAAAATGAGCTGACTTTGTTAACCGGTCTACTATGATCCAAATCGAGTCATAGCCCCCACTAATTCGAGGCAAACCCATTACAAAGTCCATAGCAATATGCTCCCACTTCCACTCGGGTACTGGTAATGGCTGTAGTAGTCTTGCAGGCTTTTGATGCTCAGCCTTAGCTTGTTGACAAACCAGGCACTTGGAGACAAACTCAGCTACATCTCTCTTGAGTCTTTCCCACCAATACACCTCTTTCAAATCTTGATACATCTTTGTAGCCCCTAGATGTACCACATAGGCTGCCATGTGAGCTTCCTCCAATATTTCTCTCCTCAACCCGTCCCATCAGGCACATAAAGTCTGGTTCCATACCTCAACACTCCATCTATGCCTTTGGTAAACATTTTTCCTTTTCTTTCCTAAGAATCCTCTAAGGCCTTAACTACAAACTCATCTTTACCTTGTGTTTCTTTAATCCTGTCCATTAAAATAGGCCTTACTCTAAAATGTGCTAGCAATGCATTTGTCTCAACAACTTCTAAATGCACTCCTATGTCTCCCAAGCTATGGATCTCCCTAACCAAGGATCTCCTATCTTTAGCAACATGTGCCAGACTCCCCATGGTGAGACGCTAGGTCGAATAAAGCCTTTATCCAACAAATCTTCTAACTGATCCTTAAGCTCTTTAAGCTCTGCAGGTGCCATTCTATATGGGGGCATAGATATAGGTCTAGTGTCGGGAATCAAATCTTTGCAAAATTCAATCTCCAGCTCAGGAGGTAAACCTGGTAGTTCCTCGGGAAATACATCCATGAACTCATTCACCACCGACACTTGACTTACATTTCCAACCTTCGCCTGAGTATCCCTTACCACTGCCAAGTAACCTATACAACCTTGTCATAATAACCTTCGGGTATACAGGACCGATATCAAATTGGTTTGAACATTACTTTTATCCCCCTGAATACTCGTTCACCGAGGAATTTAAATCTAACCAATTTATGATAGCAGTCCCCACTAGCATGGCAGGGTGATAACCAATCCATCCCCAAGATCACATCAAAGTCTAAGGTGTCTAACACCACTAGATTCATCAAAGTATCTTTGTCCTTGACTCGCACTACACAGGACTCATATTCCCATTCGGCTACAAATACCTCCTTTAAAGGAGTAGACACCATTAATTGTTCCTCTCTCCTAACACGATCTCTACCCAACTGAGATGCAAAACATGGAGAGATAAAAGAGTAGGTAGCACCAAGATCAAATAAGACTCGAGCATTCATATTGCAAACTAAGAGAATACTTGAGACCACTGCATTGGATGTCTGGGCCTCCTACTGTGTTAAAGCAAACACCCTCACCTGGCCTCTACCAATTGAACTCTTACGTTCGAACCCAGATGGCCTGCCCTAAGAGGAAGTACCAGCACCTCTACCTTTGGATCCACTAGCTTCCTTATCAGACGAGGTGGTGACTGAAGGAGCAGATGAAGCTGGCTAGGTGGAACCACGAGCAGAATCTTGTGATTGATGAGCCATCGTACAATCCCTCCTAATATGCCCAGGTTGACCACACTTGAAACAAACTCCCGTAGCACGAAGGCATCTTCTTTTATGCCGTCCCCCACAAGTATGGCAAGAAAGGATAAGTTGAGTTCCTTACCTCGTATCTTGCTACCTTCCAGCACTGAAGGTTCTTTGTCCAGCCGCAATACTAGCACTAGGCGAGTCACTCCCCTACTGGACAAATCGTGAGTCCCTCTGTGGACCCTGATGGCTAGAAGACGAACCACCACTGCTGAAATCTCTACGACCTTGATAACCATCTGTCTTGGCTCTTTTTGCTCTATCCCTCACAACCTTACTCTCACTGGTCCTCATTTCAATCCGCTGAGCACAACCTACCACTGCGGAGTAGGTTTTAAAATCTCGAGATGCCATAGCCCTAAACAGTGGCTCTACTAGCCCATCCACAAACCTCTGAATCTTTATCTCCTCAGTGGAAACTAGGTAAGGAGCATATCGAGACAATTGCGTGAACTAGATGTCGTACTCCGACACCGTCATACTCAAGGTAAGAGTCTCAAACTCCCTAGCTCGTGCGTTACATACACTGAGTGGTAAGAATCGGTCTAAAAGTGTTGCACTAAACTCACCTCAAGTCAGTGGTGCTGCATCCGTCAGTCTGCCTCTACATAGAGAACTATACCACTTCTGTGCCACATCCTCTAATCGGAAGGCGACTAGCTCAACTGATCGGACATTAGAGCATCCCAAAGCCTTACATATTTTCTCCATCTTATCCAAAAAGATCTGAGGCTTCTCCGACACATCGAACCTTGAAAATGATGAAGGCTTAAGCTTAAGAAAATCAGGAAGAGAAATCTCTAAGTGACCCCTCTCAACCTCATGATATTGACGATCAGCCTGTCCTTGGGAGCTAGGGGATTCTTGTACTATAGGTCTCCCTTCTACTACCCTCTGTATATCCTCCATAAGAGTCGACATTATCTCTACAACCCGATTAACTCCTTGTAGGCCTGCCGTCAAATCCTCAATGGTAATACCCCCAGCTGGGTGTTTATCTACATCATTTGAGGACTATCCCTCCTCTCGCCTACTCACAAGCGTATCCACCCTCACTGGCCTAATAGCCCTACCATGTCTACCTCGGCCCCTTAGGGTGGATGCCCGTGGCCTATCTACCATCTCAGTAGGAGCATCTTGCTCCCCCATCCGTCTTAAGGCGGCTCATGTCTTAGGCGGCATTCTTACCTAGACAAGAGCAAACACTTGTTACTAAACACATTTCATAATCATACTCAAGGAACAAGGTGGTTTCTAAGATAGGGAATCTATGTGGTCCTTTGGTCGTAAAATGTGCCGCAGTTCACACTTCACAACCAAAGTTCCCACATAAAAACTCAACACTCCGCTGGACCAACAAATGGAAATCCTAGGACCTAGACAAACCTAGCGCTTTGATACCAACTTTGTCACGACCCAAATTTTGGGCCATGACTGGCGCATGGGCCCAATGGACGTAGTCCACTAAGCTCAAGCAAGCCTATTACTCTGACATGTTCATCATTCCATCATAAACTACTAAGTCATATATCATAACTTAGAATCAAAATAATATTAAGTATTGCCACTTCATATTGGCATACCAAATAGGTGTATATGCACTGTCTACACATGTATCTTAATAATTCACATTAGGTTCGTCTATACACAACAAATGGAGACTCGATGTCCAGCTGAGAGACTCGGATGAATGTACAGCTACTGAATGTCGAGACACCTACCAAAAGATGGATACAAGTCCACAAGGACACCTCGTCCTAGTTACCGGCTACCTCTTAATCTGAAAACATGAAGTTGAAAGTGGTGAGCATAAACTCAGTGAGTGAACAAGAAGGGAACAAGCATACCATAAGAAATGTTTATCGAAATCATGATGCACTCATNCTTGAAGTTTGAGCATGAACTTTGCTTATCAATTTTACTTTTATCCTACATAGTAATATTATTAGACTTTGTAAGCAATTAATTAACTACCAATTGTTGAATCTACGCCTCAGATATAAATTTATTAATTCCAACTGTCCATGTAGAATGTAGCTATCTTGTATTCAAAGAAAAAAGAAAAAGAATTCATAGATGATAAAATCATACCTCATCTCGATAAAGACCATTTCTTTATTCAAACAGTTTGACACATTCAAACCCATATCCGGTATGTTAAAGGGAAATGAATTATCTTAAGGAACCTAGGCAATATTGATGAAAATTTTTCCATAAAAAATGTGGGGAAAAGTTCTATACACAATAATTGACTTCTTTGGCAGATAAAATCAAGAAACCGATTAGCCAAGCATATACTATATATATATATATATATATATATATATATATATATATATATCAATCATCATATACACCTTTCCATCATCATCATCTCATATGCAACGGCTTATGCGTACTCCCACTCGCATATAGCTAGGTCAGCAACGGCTTATGTGCACTCCCACTCATACATAGCCGGGTCAGCAACTGTTATGTGCACTCTTACTCGCACATAGTCGAGTCAGCAACGGCTTATGTGCACTCCCACTCACAGATGGCCAGGTCAGCAACGGCTTATGTGCACTCCTACTCGCACATAGCCGAGTCAGCAACGGCTTATGTGCACTCCCACTCACACATAGCTTAGTTAGCAATGGCTTATGTGCACTTCTACTCGCACATAGCCGAGTCCATATCAACATGCAAAGAAGCATCCAATGCATATCATGCATTTTATCATATTATGATAACACATAAACCATTGTATAGCACATTTTAACAATACAAAATCATTTTACTAAAAGTTTGTTCCCAAGGTACATTTTTTAAGACAAGTTGGATAGAATCTTTCATATTCCCCAAAACAAGTTTGAAATGCAAGTCCACTCACCGGTATTCGTTGAGCCTTTAGCCGACTCTTAATCCCCCTAATGATCCAATTGGGGTGATGGGGCTTTGTTAGTACCTACCATCAAATTAACATTTTCATAATGTCAATTTACATACTATAAACCCTAAAAGCTATCTTGTAGCTAGCTTTCAATTGCCATTTAATTTGCCATCCATTTTCACTTTCCTATCACTCCAAAGTGAATTAATAATCTCAACTACAAAATATTCACAAATCAAATCTCTAGTCATTCTCAACACTTAAAACCCAATACTAGTTTACTATTCACCTTGATAGCTTTGTAACTTTGAACTTCTTTCCAAAAGCTCTCAAGCTATTAATAAAGCTTTCTCTTTCTCTTTCTAAAACACCTAACTAGTGAGAGAGTATGGAAACAAGATTTTCATCATTTTCAAGGGTTTTAAAGTGAGAGAGTGGAAGAATACAAGGGTTCTAGTCAAAATGGCAACAAGGTATGAAAATTAGAGCTAAAAAGAGAAAGTTATGAAAGCTTCACATCAAGCTTCCTTGGAGGAATTGAAGAAACGTGAGAGGGAAAAGAACAAGAAGAAGAAGTTGTTGAAAATCCCAAGAAGTTGCTAGAATGAGAGGATATTTATGGCCCAAGCTTATCCACTCCCTTGGAAATTACTAAAATGCCCCTCCACAAATTAGCTTAATCCTTGAAATCCCACACTTTTTCTTCAATTTTCCCACCTAGGGTTTGTGTTCTTTCCTTTCCTCTTCACCTCATGCTTTGGCCTGCCATATGGGTGAGACTAAGAGAGTTTTAAATAGAATTTACTAGGAAATTCTAGAATAATCCAAGCTTGACACATGGCATGTTTCCATTGGTCCATGTGTAATACTTATCCATTAAGTAATCTCTCTCCACCACATAAAATGTTTCAATTATCCACAATGTAAAATGTTAATGGCTGAAATCCATGGGCATGACAAGTGTCAGGTGGTGTAAAATTCTAAAAATTCCCATTTTTGTCCTCAGGTGACAAAATTACCATTTTGCCCCTAGAACATGAAAATCATCAAAAAAAAATTTCCTTGTCATTTCACCCATATTTTCATCATTCATTTATGCTTTATGCCTAATTAAGCCATAATATTGTTTAAAACTTACTTTTATGGGCTTATTGAGAAATTGACGAAATTACCCATGATTACGGATATCGCGTATATTTCTATCTATGAGTCTATAAAGGTCAAAGTCTCACAAAGTCTATACCATAATTAGCAAAACTAACTTTCTACCACAAATACACAATCGGAACATTAATTTCAACATATCTACTTCACCTTTGGTGGTATGTCAAAATCATCCTCTGGACACATTCCATTACTAACTTTCATATACCTTACCATAACATTTAGTAAAAATTTGATTAAGCAATGATCTTCATATTTACTCTTAGATACACATATATCAAATTGTACATCTCCTAGTATTGAGATCGTGACCTTACTTATCAATCCTTAACTAATTACATCTATAGGATAAACAATCCACTTAATTTTTGCACCTTGCCTTTGCAGTCATATAAATCAAAACTTCCTAAACTTAGGATGCAAAAGCCCCTTTTTTGAGCTTATCCAACAATCCACATTTCCTAAGTCCCTTACCTTTGGAGAAGTCACATTTAAGGCTAATCATTTTTATCATAGTTTTCATAATCCAAATAGACTCTTAAATTGATCTTTAAAGCAATTTGTGTATCAAGCTCAAATATAGGACTCCATATGGCATTTAGACTAAAATCAACATTTCTAAGTCATTTAACTTTGAGCTACTAAATCCACAGCTAACCCTTTAATCCTTCGACTTCACGCTAAGCATACCAAAATTTACACTCATCCTTAGAGCAGAGTTGTTTACTAGCCTTTTACTTCATGACCACATATCAATAACAATAATCACCGATTTTCACCCTTGAGTTAATTCATGTACTTATAACCATACACCATAATAGTTCAAATCAAACCTTGGAATTTCGCAATTACTTAATTGAATCAAAACTAACTCCATCTAAGCTGCTATACACATATTCAATACATATTAGCAGATAAAATATCTCAAAAGCCTAACACCATTTATGTATGGGCATAACAAGCTCAATTAATGTAATGCACTTACCTCTATGCACATAAGTATTGGTTTGTAGATCCTTCAATACTTAAAGTTATAAACTTCAAGTGAATTACAACCATCACTATTTCTTTTCGATCAAGTATGCCCCTTATTACTTTTATCACACATGCTCCTATATATTAATCTCAAATACAATCCATAGTCATCTAATTTTCTTCCCATTGACAATCATAGGCTCAAGTTATAGCTCCACCAAATGAGTCAGTTCTTATGGACCTATTAGCCTAGCTCCACTTTCCTCCATCCTTAACCGAAGGGATACGTCATTATGGTAACCATTCATTAGGAGCAATTGCTTTAAAATCTTAGCAACAACAGCTCGTGTCTCGGGTGGCATATCAAACCCGAACAATAGCACCACTTATGACCTTTATATAACACTAGCAAAAGGGTAGGTTACTAGGAATAGGAGTTTATATAGCCTTATGTCTATGACTTATGCTGCAGTCATAAGCCATAAACAAGACTCTACATTAACTCCGACAACTCCGTTGACTGACACGAGAATCCTGAGAACTTTACTAAACCTTGAGCTCTGATACCAACTTTGTCACAACCCAATTTCTGGGCCATGACTAGTGCAAAGACCCAATAGGCATAGCCCACTAGGCCCTAGCAAGCCTTCTTGTATGAACTTGTACATTAGTCCATATATCATCCATACACCCTTTTTAAGATCTATAAATCATAATGTTCAAATAATAACTTCATTAAATCAATTCACAAAATCCAGGTATATACTCATAATGGTATTCATTAATCAGAATATACATAAATAGTTTGCCAAACGATTCTTAGCAAGTTACATCCAGTTTACATGTATATATTCAAAGACTCTAACCATCAGTGGGTGCTAAGTGACTCTGGGCATGGGTGCTAACACTTAGTATCATGACAAACCTACCGAGCAATGGATACGGAGGAGCACCTCATCCTAGGATCCAGTTACCTTTAACTCAGAGAACCTAAAACATGAAGTTTAAAAACGTGAGTATAAACTCAACGAGTGAACATAGGGAAGGAACAAGCAACGTTAAGGAAAGTTTAGAAATCATGATGCACTTAAGTTCAAAACAATGCAATTTAGTTTATTTCTATTTAAAAAACCCCTCATTCAAACCCTTAGTCGTTTAGCCACTTGATGACGAAAGACTCATGAACAACAAAGAAGTTGAGAAGTGAAAACTTTAGTATAGTACAAGAAAGTCAACCATAATAGATTGACTCTCACCGTAGCGAAAAGGCATTCTCGCTGCAACGAAATTATAGCCAGATAAAATCCAAGGGGCTTTCACTGCCACTGAAAAAATCCACTCATGCCACATTGCACATTAAATTGAACACATTGACAATACTCAAGTTTTCAACAGTCAATGCAATCACATATTAATTACAAACATCTTTATATAGTAAATATATATATATATAAGCACATACACCACCATTTCACCCAGCTCATGTGCATCCCCCCAGATCGTGCACATAGCTAGACACCCCGTCTCACCCAGCTCATGTGCATCCCCCCACATCGTGCACATAGCCGAACATCCTATCTCACCCAACTCATGTGCATCCCCCCACACCCTGCACATAGCTGGACACCCCATCTCACCCAGCTCATGTGCATCCCCTCACATCGTGCACATAGCTGAAGTCATCGTGTGCATCCCCTCACATTGTGTACAAGCAATATCATCGCTTTATGCATCCCCCCACATCGTGCACAAGAGATATCATCATCGTGTGCATCCCCTCACATCGTGCACAGTTAATGCCATCGTGTGCATCCCCCACATCGTGCACACGAGCAATATCACCATCCATCTCCCTCACCACCATCATCATCGGCATGTGCACACTCACCCCGCACATGCCAGTTGCATTTTATCACACAATGTACCATTTATGACATAGTATATATATATATATCAATATTATGCAGAAACACATGGATTCATCACACTATCCATTTCATAACATAAAAACATTTCATAAAGGCTTGTTCCCGTGCGAGTTTTTGAAGAAAAACCAATAAAATGTTTTAAGGGATTCAATCAAACATAAATGTGTATATCCCAAAACATTTTAATGCAAGTTCACTCACCGGTATTTGTTGAACCTTTAATCGACTCTAACCTCCCTAATGGTCCAAATGGGGCTGAGGGGCCTTGTTGGAACCTATCACAGACAAAAACATCACAACCAATCCAATTTACAATAATATCACTCCAAAAGTTGTTTCCCAAATCAAGCTTCAATAGCCTTTCCTATCTATCTTCCAATTACCATTTGATTGGCTATTTCATTTCTCTACTTTAGTTACACTAGAAATAACATAACTCATAACTCATAACAATTTTAGCAAATAACATAACTCATAACTCTAATTACTAGCCATCATCAACAACTTAAAACCAGTCCTAATTCATCACTCACCTTGGTGATTGTAATGAAATTTCTTCCCAAGAGTCCTCAAGCTAACATGAAACCTCTCTTTCTCTCTCTACAAAGTTCAGCTGGTGAAAAAAAGTATTAAAGAAAGACTTTTAAGGGTTTGTTTAAGGTGAAGGAGTAAAAAAGTATGAAAAACCCTACAACAGGGTGTGTAAAGCATGAAAATTAAGGTTAGTTTGAGAGAAGCTTTCGTGGAAGAGGAGAGAAACGTGAGATTGGAAGAGGAAAAAGAAGAAGTTGCTAGAGAAATGTAGAAGCTGCTGGAAAAGATGAGATCTTTATAGTTAAAGCTTATCTAATTTCTCATGCAATTACAATAAGGCCCTTAACAAGGCCACTTGTCTTCCTCCTTTTCTTGTGCAATCTTTTTACTCTTTTGACATTGGAAAAAGGTCCAAAATTCTTTGAAAGAGGTCCCTTAAATAGCCCCCAAAAGCCCTAGCTTCAAAAATCCCATAAACTTGTTGTTTGTGGTAATTACGGTGAGGGCAGCGGCTCTCAATTTCCAGCGCCGCAACACTCAAAGGTTCTACCAAATTCTGTTCCTCTAGCACAGTACTTTCACTTCAACAAAGATTTTGACAACCTTGCTACTAGAACTGGGCAAAGTGGTAAACATAAAAGTTGTAACCCTACCTCTTAGATTTCTAATTGTTTAAAAATCATGTCATTTGGACTTGTGTAGTGGGAGATATTCTTGAAAAACCGAAACATATGCAAATAGAGCAACAGTCCATTGTGCACCTTTCTTCACCAATTGAAATTATTTTTTATCCTACTCCTATAAAAACATAACATAAATGTAAATATCATAAAACTAGCATTATTAGCCACCATATCGAGGTACGGGGTACTACAGCAAACTTGGCCAAAATCTTGTCTATGTAGGTTGCTTGAGATAATACTATCTACTTGTTATTACGATCCCTTATAAGTTTGATCCCTATAACATAGCTAGCTTCTCCTAAATCCTTCATAATGAATTGTTGGTTTAGCCAACCTTTCACTATTGATAACATTCCTACATCATTCCTAATGAGTAGAATGTCATCAACATAAAGGACTAAGAAAACAACCTTTTTATCTTGTATCTTTTTGTAAACATAAGGTTCATCAACATTTTGTTGAAAATCGTATAATTTGATAGCATTGTCAAATCTTATGTTCCAAGACCTAGATGCATGCTTAATTCCATAAATGGACTTGTGCAATTCATAGACCTTATGTTTATGGCTCTTATTAACGAAACCTTCAGGTTAAGCCCTATAAATGCGCTCTTCAAGATCTCTATTTAAAAATGTAATTTTGACATCCATTTGCCATATCTCATAATCAAGATGTACAACTATGGATAGGAAGATCCTGATGGATTTAAGCATAGCAACCAACGAAAAGGTTTCCTCATAATCAATCCTTTCTCTTTAAATAAAACCCTTGGCCACTAGTCTAGCCTTGAAGGTCTCCACCTTCCCATCACTTCCTCTTTTTCTCTTATAAATCCATTTGTACCTTATGGGTTTTATCCCTTTAGGTGGATCTACTAGAGTTGAAACTTTGTTGGAATCCATGGAGTCTAAATCAGATTTCATTGCCTTATGCCACTCTTATACATATACATCATTAATAGCTTCCTTATATGTAATAGGATCAAATTCATGTTAATCTGATAGCAAAATCATGTTTTCTCCCAGACCCATGTATCTTTCTAGTTGTCTCACAACCCTCCCACTACGTCGAGGCACCACTGTTTGATGTTCAGATTATGTTTCTGTTTCAACCATTGAATCAGACTATGCTATGATATCTTCAAAATTAATCCTTACATCTAAAGGATTAGACAATTCTTCTAAGATAATTTTACTTCTAGGTTTGTGATTTCTCACACACTCTTCCTCTAAGAAAGTGGCATTTGCACTAACGAAAACTTTCTTATCTTGAGGACTATAGAAGTAATAACCTCTTGTTCCCTTTGGATACCCTACAAACAAGTGCACCTCAGTCTTTGGTTCCATCTTTGTGGACTCATGCTTTTAAACATGCACAAGACACCTCAAGTTCACAGATGACGTACAGATGATTTACGCCCTGTCCATAACTCCCTAGGCGTTTTAGGGACAACCTTTGATGGAGCAAAATTGAGCAAGTACTCAGCAGTTTGCATACAATATCCCCAGAACGTGATTGAAAGGTTAGCATAGGACATCATTGATCTAACCATTTCTAAAAAAGTCATATTTCTTTTTTCAGCTACACCATTATGTTGAGGTGTTCTCGATGCTGACAAATTGATATTATCCCATTTTCAATGAGATATTACTAAAATTCATCTGATAAATACTCACATCCTCAACTTGATCGAAGTTGTTTCAATGACTTACCTTGTTGCTTTTCAACTTCGGCTCTGAATTCTCTAAACTTTTCAAAGGATTCACTTTTTCTATGCATTAAATACATAGTGCCACATCTTAAGTAGTCATCAATAACAGTTATGAAATATTCATAACCTCCTCTAGCTTGTACATTCATTGGTCCACACACATCTGTGTGCACCAAGTCTAAAACATTTGGCATTTTGTTGCCTTTTGCCTTGAAAGGCCCTTTAGTCATTTTTGCTTCAATACAAGACTCGCATACTAGTCAAAGACCATCAACCATGTCTCGTAGAGTACCATCCTTTATAAGCCTATTGAGTCTATTTTGATTGATATGACCTAAACGCAGATGCCAAAGATAATTTTGATTTATGCTAGATTCTTTGACTCTTTCGATTTTAAATCACATTGCTTTTACATCATTTGCAGAATAAGTCGTAGGCTCAAGGAAATAAAGATTATATTTTATAATTCCAGAACAAATAAAATCTTTATTCGAACAAATAGTGAGTGTATTACTAAAACAAACTGAATAACCAAACTTTATTAAACAAAAGACAGAAATCTAATTTATATAAGTCTTTGGAATGTAATAAACGTTTTCCAAAACTAAGCTACGACCATGAGGAAATTGAAGAATTATGGCTCCTACTGCTAATGCTAAAACGAATGTGCCATTTTCCATCATCATCCAAAACTACCCTTTACTTAGTTTTCTCCTTTGTTGAAACCCCTATAAAAAATTACAAACATAGTTAATGGCTTCAGAATCTATTATCTAAGTATTTGTAGAATCAATCACTAAATAGGCTTTTAACATATTTAGAAAACCCATACCTTGTTTATTCTTATGGATTTCTTCAAGGTAAACCTTGCAGTTTCGCTTCCAATGTCTTTTCACATCACAATGGAATATGGTTAAGGAATGCCTTCATTTGGTCCACAAAGTTTACTAACTGAGTTATTGTAGACAGGTTAATAATAAATTCATGTTGAGTGCAACAACCATTGTTTCATTCTTTTAAGCTCCTTACTCAATGAGCCTCTATGGGAGATCTCACTTCATAATCCACCTAAAAGGATTTATCCTTTCAGAGACCTAGCCCGTCACGATATAGATTCATGTCCTCCTATAGGGAGTGACATGTTTCACATGCCAATGCCCCAATAATGAAGACCATAGACTCTAGGATTACCAGCATCTTTTCCCACTCAATATTTTTATACTTAGGGTTTTGATTGACTTTTTCAGGATTTTCTATATACATATTTAGAATATCATAAGTCAAATTTTGGGCTTGGTTATGTTTCCAATTAAATGCTTTTAGTATATAACTAAGTCCATATTACCATCTTGTCAAGATGTGATTTATTTTCCTATATTCATTATGTATCTCATAGCACAAAACTCTTTTTAAACTAAAATACATAATTTATGCATGCATTACTTAACAGAGGTTGGCACCTTAATTCTAAATGACATGTTTTCAAGCACAAAAATAATATCTTATATTATTTATATAGATACATATAAATATATATAATAATAAGCCACATTAATGTCCATCCTAAAAAATAAAAAAAAGTACAACTTGTAATTCTCTTCCATCTTGCTTGCTTCTGTTGCGTGGATCATATCAACTTGGTACTCTTTTGAATTTTTTGACTATTTAAAAACTTAGTTTTAATTTTAATTTTAACCCAATTTGAGAAAATAATTTTATTTTATCCAATTAATTAATCTCATTAATTAATACCAAAATAACATAATTTTCAATCCAAGGTTAAAATAAATTAATTTTTCAAAAGTTAAAAAATAACTTTTGAAAACTTTTCAAGGATGTGTATATATTTTTTAAAAAAATATTTATTATTAAAAATAAATTAGAAAGGACCCACCCAATCTATAGGCTATCACCCAACAGCCCAAATGTGGGCTGCACACCCGTAGAAGCCCATGTGGGCTGCACACTCATAAAAGCCCATATGGGCTACTGCATGCAAGCAGCACTTGCTGTAGCCTTGCGACAGCATGTGTTGTTGCATGCCAGCAGCACACAATAGTGTGTTGCCCGGCCATACATAATAAGGGACTGTGTTGCCTAACAGCACACCCCACCCTCCCTCCTTCTCTTTTTTTAATCAAAAAAATATTTTAATAGAAGAAAATTATATATATTTTTTTATAAAAACAAAATTTTGATGTAAAAGAAAACACTCTTTTTCTTCTAAAAGAATTGATAACAGAAAAACTCTTTTTCCTTAAAAAAATATTAATAGCCATAAAAAAATAAAGAGAACAAATATTACCTAATTACTTTTTTCCTTTTGGCTATCATCTTCTTTCTCCATGGATACACCAAATACATCAAGTAATATTAAAATTACATGGCTTTTCCTAGTTACATAAATCTAAGGAAAAATAAAAAAAAAATCAAGAAAGAAACATGACGATAATAGGCCACCCTTCTTGTTACATAGCCAAAAGAGAAAACGATTACATGTAAAATTTTCTAGGACAGTTAATGTGGTAAATACATTGATCACATAAAGATAGTTATATATAGGCAAAGATGCCAACCATGCATAATAGCTATAGGAAAAAAAACTTGAAACAATCCTTACTCTGATACCAATTGATGGAATTGGATCTAAGTGGATAGATGTTATTGTATAAAGCATGGGTTTCAAAACATTTCTTTTATAAAGGAAGCATGCAATCCAATTACACAAGCGAAAAGCACATCATTCATATTGCAAGTAACATAATCACATCCTAAAAATAAGAATCTAATGAAGTAAGATAAAACATACCTTTTATTTTGAGATTCTTATTTTTGGACACCACCACACCAACAATTGATTTCTCAACCAAACAAGTTTACCACTTATTCTTCAAGAATGCTTTCAACTTGAACCTTGAGTGGACAAAATGTGGAATGCTAGACTACAAGATGACAATAGATTTTGTCTCTTTCTTCTTCCTAAAAATTAATAGCTATTTTTTTTTTCAAAAAATTCAGCCAAGAATAGAAAAAGGGAAAAGAGATACAACAAAGTTAAGAGAGCAAAGAAGTGACGATTAAAACTCTTTCAAGAAAGATACGTGCATTTCTTTTCTTCCAATCTCTTCTCTTTTTATTACAACTCTTACCTTAAAGGTTTAATCAAAATCAAATACCTTTGAATTAATCTTAACCATTCGTTTAAAGTGATGGAAGCATCAAACATGCTCCATAATTATCAAAATTAAAATTAAAGAATAAATAATTTAATTCTTTAATTATCATTTGGAGTTCTTGATAAAATAAAACTCTTTGTTGAATAATAATTCTTATTTTTTTATCATTCATCTTTATTTAAAAAGAATTAATAATAAATAAAAGAGTGATAGTCAAACATGGAGTCTCTTTTTATTAACATGGATGTCTAAATTCATTTCGCAAGAATTCTCCTAGCATTATCTTAATTTAAGACAACTCTTATCTTTGATTAAGACAAAAATATGTTATCTTGTCAAAATTAAGGCAAATATGTTTTCTTGTCCAAATTAAGACAAAAACATATTTTTCTTGTCCTAAATTAAAACAAAAATATTTGCTTGTCTAAATTAAGACAAAACATGTTTGCTTGTCTAAATTAAGATAAACATGTTTCCTTGTCTAAATTAAGACATAACATGCTTTCTTGTCTAAATTAAGACAAACAAGTTTTCTTGTCTAAATTAAGACAAACAATTTCCTTGTCTAAATTAAGACATAACATGCTTTCTTGTCTAAATTAAGACAAACAAGTTTTCTTGTCTAAATTAAGACAAAACATGCTTTCTTGTTCAAATTAAGACAAACATTTCAAAACTTCCATTTTTGTATACAATTTAATTAATCAAATAAAAAATGCATTCNTTTCTTGTTCAAATTAAGACAAACATTTCAAAACTTCCATTTTTGTATACAATTTAATTAATCAAATAAAACATGCATTCCAACTTAAACAAGTTGAATTCTACGAAGCTAAGTGGGGAATCTATTTGGACATAGATATTCCAACTTTCAATAAACTTAGAATTATTCTTAATCTCATTAACTTAATTCAAGCTTATTAACCATAAAATCACTCCACCATAGACTTATGATTGCACTCTTGGATTAATTATAATTTTAAAAAATGATTCAATCATTTATATTAATTATTAGTTTTACAATTGCAAACCTTATATTGTGAACCATCACAACCATCCAATGACAAAAGGTGAAATTACCGTTTTACCTTTCATGTCAATTGGTCCCCTAGTCTCAAATTTCATCCAATTAGTTATTCAATACTCTAGATCTAATCATTTAACAATCCAGATGTGATGAGTAGCTAATACATCAATCCATTGGGCCCAAATTAATCACCAATCTTCTTGAAATCACTAAAAGTGATGTTAATGCTATGAACTCTATTATTTGGATCTATATTCCCAAATGTTCATCTCGATTATAATCCCAACATACAGAGTCTAGATCAATGCTTTATGATGATCATGCTCATGGTATATCAAAGATTATAAGGAGATTGAACACGAGTCTATTATCCATCAAGATTTCAGTTCTACTATAAGCAAATGCACAAGTGAAAGATCAAGATTTAAGTAACGACTAAACTTAAATTTGATTCTCACATGATTCTAGTTCATGTTATTGTGTCATTACTCGAAATCAACTATTTCGATGATTTAAGACTAATCATTCTCTTGAAGTGAATCACATTCATTTCATTGTAAGTAATCTGGACACTATAGCCTTAACGCAATAAAGTGACCAGCTTTATTATATGACTATGAACAATCTTTAGATTCAATTAAAATACATGTCTCTTATGTATGACTCTTCATACAAATGTATTTTAATATCCCAATAGAATCATGGTACCTTAATAACTAGATAATGAATGCTTACTTAAAACAAACTCTTCGTCTTATTATCAAAATGTACTTTCATTACAAATAAATTAAATGAAATTAAACATGAGAATCTGTTTGCTTTCTAAGGCACCATATTCTTAAAATTCCTAACAAGCAAAGTCAACTCCAAGTTAATAAGTCAACATGCTAATTCTGAAGATAAAAGAACCGACTTCTAAAGAAGAAGAATCGATTCTTGGAGCACTAAAGATAATATTTAGAAATTGGAGATCAAGAAAGAGAGATGACATATTGATAAAGCCAAGAAGTCGACATATTGATTCTGAAGATCAAAGAACTGACTTTTGGAGAAAGAGAAACTATTCTTAGAGCACTAAAGATAAAATTCAAAACCTTGTAGATTAAAAAAGAGAGTGGACATAAAGATAAGATTGGAGTGACAATGTTCAAATTTGAAATTCAAATTTGGCACCAGACTACACAAAAAATCGACCTCTTAGGAAGGAAGAATCAATTTTCAAGAAACAAAAAGTTGGGACTTTTGGGAATGATATGAAGAATCGACACTTCAAGGATAAAGCATCTATTTTCTCTAGTTCTAGACTTTAAGAAAGAATTGACACTAAAAATGGAAAAATTTATTTTTCAAGTACAATAGAAAATATCCAACTAGCAACGTTCAGAAATTGATCCAAATTTACCCTAACAAGTAAATCTCCTCAAGGCTTATAAATACCCCAAAGAAGGACACCAAAAGGAATGAGAAGAAAAGCAGAAAAGAAGAGAAAAATCCTTCCCTTAGAAAAAGGCACTAAAATTAGAGAAAAGCTCTAAGATCCTTTCTTTAAATAGAAAGTGAGTAGAAAACTTAAAAAGATAATTCCTTTCCTCACCTCTGAAACTTTCTGAGCAGAAATGTCCTTTCATCACTTCATATATCTCAGAAAGTTTCATCTTTTTGCACCTAAATAGCTCATTAGCCTTGTTAGAGGTCAAAAACTGAAACCTTTGTAATCTATATTGTTTCTAGTTATACCTCCAAGCAAAAGGTAGTGTAAAGGTTATACCTCCTTGAAAAGGTAGTGAAGGTTATACGTCCTCTAAAAAAGGTGGTAATGGTTATACCTTCGAGTAAAAGGTAGTGAGGTTAAGCTTGCTCCCCTTGAAAAGGCATTGTAGAGGTTATGCTTTCTCCTCTCGAAAAGGCAGTGTTTGTGTGAAGGTTATGATGATAACTCTATGATATAGAGTTATTTAGGTTTAATTTTGATAGTAATTTAGCTTAGTTCTTATTGTAATGCATAGAAATTAGTAGGTTTTATTTAAATAATTTTAAGTTAATTAATTTAGGTGAGTCAATCTAATCTTAGTTAATTTTATGCTTAATTTCATGTTAATGTGATTAAGATAGGTTGTTATTGAATTAGTTGTGATTTTGTAGGTGTTTAATGAAGGAAGACTTTTAATGGAAGAAAGAGAGCAATTTTGAGGTGTAGACTTCCATTGCATATATTTCGGTATTTTAATCATAACTCTCTATACAGAACTTCAAATGAGATTATTCTTAGACCATTGGAAAGCTAAGAATTTTAATCATGAAAGCTACAACTTTCATGTTTACCACTTTGCCCAGTTTGCCTTAGAAATTGGTCAAAAATCTTGTTGAATTTGAAGCACTACACTAGTCTTAGAGCAATTACGATTTCTGTTCATTAATTGGTGGAGGCCACGACTTCGGTGGCAGTAGGCCATGCCCACGTAATCTGATGAGGAAAGTCTAGTTGGAGTTGAATTCTTTCTTCACCCAACTTGGCCTAACTTCAAAGCCTTATAAAAACAACATTTTGGAGGACTTTTAGAAAAAAACAAAACGTCAACTTAAAAGCTGAGAATCAAGCCACAAAGTCATTGAAGCTGAGAAGAATTTGAAGGATTCAAGAAGATTTGGACGATCAAGATTATAATTCCTCGGTTTCATCATCTTTTTGTTATTATTTTTTTTGTTTAATTTGAATGTTTAAACCTAATTTGATGATGATGTGTGACTTGATGAAGAACTAAGTTATTTACCTAAGATTATGGTTGAACTCAATACGTAGTCTAATTTATTTATCTCTCTTTTGCTTATGGTTGATGGGTTTAAGTTATTTATTCTATTTATTCTTAATGCTTCTAGTTGATTGGGCACCAATTAGATTGAATTGGAAACCTAGGTTAAACCTTGACGAAAGAGATTTTGGTAGACTGTGAATAGAATAGCATATGATCGAATACACTTAGTTGATTAGATGGTTTGATTTACCTACACCTATAAACCATACGTAGCCAAAATTAGAGCACGAACTTAATGAATATTTCTTCAATTTAATTTGCATAAACATATAGTAAGTTAATTGGAAGAGAAAATTTTATGGGAAACTTGACATAGACTTGTAAATAATTTAGGACTCTAGGTTAGCAACTTAATCCATTAAGCTAAGTTAAGAGAGAGAGAGAGAGAGACAATAATCAGATGAAGTTTTGAGGGACATCATAATCTTAGGTCTAAAAGTCAATCAAATCTAAAAAATTAATTTTCCTGAGTAAATTTAAAGTGGTTTTAGTTTTTATGTTTTGCTTTTTAATTCAAATTTTAGTGTTTGGACAAAATTAAGGTGTGTAATTTTAGTAATTAATAGTAAGAATTAATTCAATTCCTTGTGGGATCGACACTTCACTTATCATTTTATTATCTTTACAATACATATACTTGCGTGGGTAGTAAATTGAACAACATATGCCTACTCCTTGAAAGGTACGTAGTTCATAATGGTTTCAAACTCCTTGTACTATTAAGGGAGAAGACGTAGACATTAAATGTCGAACCTCTATAAAATCATGTCTAAGTCTCATTATTTTCTGCACTTTATTTGTTTATCTCATACTTTTTTTTTATTACTTTGCTCTTTAAGCTCCTACATTAGATTTGAATCAAAAAAGTAAATTTTTTATTTAGTAACCAATTCAACCCCCCTCTTAGTTCTTTACTTTAAGCTTGTTTCATCTAACATGAGAAATTAAAATGTGAAAGACAATCTCCTTGAAGTGTGTAGACAATTCTGCCCATAATATTGGACTTAACTATAGAGAGGTTGATAACTCTATGTTATAGAGTTATTTTGTCATATTTTGAGTATTAAATTAGCTAAGTTCTTAAGATTTAGTTTAGAAATTAGATATTTTTAGCTATTTGTCTTAGTTTAGTAAATCATGTTGGGTCAATTTAATTTAAGTTGTTTATTTTAGTTTGATGATAATTTGCTCTTAGTTTAGTTTTTATTAATTAGTTTGTTGCTTTTGTAGGTATGCAAATAAAAAAGGCTTCAATCGTTAAAGAAAAGTGCATAAAAGGTATATTTTAAGCATAACTCTCATTCTAGGAGTCCAATTGACATGATTATTGATCCAATGGAAAGCTAAGAGATAAGGCTACAAATTTTATGTTTACTACTTTGCCCAATTCAGCCTAAAAGAAGGAGAAAATTGCATCACAAATTGAAGTAGTGTAGTAAAGCAAAGAAGACAAGATAAACCTTAGGCGTCGAAGCCATGGATGCATGGGTGCCGCAGCACCGTGAATAAAAAAGTTACACAGGCCAAGACAAAGAGCCCTCAGCATCGCAGCACCAACACGATATCTCAAGTAAAGAAAAATCCTTGAGTTTAATTTGAGTAGGATTTTGAGCCTTATTTAAAGACCTCTTTAGAGCACTTGAAGGCAACAATTAAGTCAGGTTTTCTCTGAAGAAAAAGAGCCATCACGCAAAACAGAAAACAAGGAAAAACTCTTGAAGATTGGAGTTCGAAGACTTGACAAATCTTAGTTTTTTTTTTCTTCTTTTCTTTTCTTTTTTTTTTTGTAACACCCTGTACCTTGGTATAGTAGCCCATATGACCTTATCGATAAGACGAAGGTCAATTGAAACTAATTTAAGTGCTAAAGAGTGGTGACAGGTGAAAAGAATATTTTGAAATAAAATATTTTGTATGTAAGAAAATAATAATACTTTATTATTAACGAAGTTAAAAGGCTATTTGGAAGGGAAACTGAGGCAAAGTAAGATACTTTGAAACCTGAAAAGGTAAGTGGAAATTTTTTAAATAAAATAATAATAAAATAAATTTGATGCAAGAATGGGTTGCATCATGTGAGAGATACATTAAGTCTAAGTGGAGGAGACAAAGAAATAGCATTATTGGATCTAATAAATAAAATAATATTTTATTCATTTATATAATATAATATTATATTATATTTTATTATTTAAATAGTGAAATTTTTGGTGGCATGTAAGTGTGAATGAAGTGGAATTAATTAGCCAAGTAAATGAGCTTGTGTGGGAGAATAGAAAAATGCATGTGAGGTTACTATTACTTGTAAATGATTACATGCAAAGATGTGACTTAATTGAAGAATATGTGGGACCCCTGCCATGTGACAAATAATGACTAAGAAAAAGGGTAAGAACAAAGTGACAAAAAGGTCAATGTCATGTATGGAAAAAGGGTAGAAAGAAAGATATAATGCATGTAAGACAAGTGTATATGGTGGCTTATGCATGAGAAATAAATAGTGTCAAGGAAGCATGGTAAATATTGCATGATGGACACATGGCGGCAAAGAAGAAGAAAAGAAAAGAAAATATAGTTGCATGTAATGTCATTGGCCAAGGAGAAGGCCAAATAAGGTGAAGAAAAGAAAGATTGCATGAATTGTTATTGGCTCAAGGGATGGCCAAATAAATTTAAAAAAAAAAGAAAAGAATTGAAGGTTATAGGGAATCAAGGGTGGCGGTTGGATAAGGAGGATAAAAGTAAATATGTCACGACCCGGAACTCCCCTCGAGCCCGTGACAATCACTGCGGTGCTCCGATGGGCACTCATCTCCCGGAATGCCAACCAGAACCCCGCAAGGCTTAATATCAGTTTCTCATTTTCCTCGATGAGTAACTATTGCCAAATATTATTTTCTAAAGGATTTTGAGCCATTTCCAACTTAAAACTGATAAAATAAAATTTTTGTCTCACAGAGACATTTTCCACTGAAATTTTCGAAACTAGTAAAAAAAATGTAGTAAACAAGTACCAATCGCATAATTCATATTCAAAAATAAGTTTAAGCATCTAAAACCTTTATTTAAAATGAATTTATAATTATTTGAATATAATAAGAAGATAAAACAAAATATTTTATAAAATATTTTATTTTCTTATAAACAGTAATTTTAGAGTTATACGTAAATACTTTTTGTAACGTAAAAATAAAATAAATTCATTCATATTGTAGCACAATAAACTATTAAATTTACAATATCAAGTGGACCCACAATAACTAGAATTCAAGAAGTTGTGAACCTACAGTTTTGGAAGACGCAATCCAAGGAAAATCCCCGATGGAACCAGCTTTCTACAGACTACTCTGATCCTGAAATGGGTGGAAAGGAAGGTGGTGAGATTATAAAATCCTAGTGAGTAAACAAACACCATTTAAATCAGCTAAAGCTGAGTAAAAGGAGACAATTAAAATATCCCATCACAATACGTATTTCACAATTTGAAAATTCATCCCAACCCATGCAAACGATTGTATTTCATTTAATTTCTCATTAAGGCTTATGATTTTCATAAACATTTGGCTCATGCCATCAAATAGTACTCTGTGACGCCTTGATCAGAGGTGTACACTCGAGCCCACCAAGGCTGTTAAAATTTTGTATACACGTAAAACATATTTTTAGTTTGAGAAAAACACAGTCGTTCCTTGGCGTTAGCGGAGTTCATCATCACGAGGTGGTTCGGCGTGACGTGAACTCTAACCATACCTCAGGAGATACCCTACGCGCCTCTCCAACCGAGGTACATATATATATATCCAGAGTCTATGTCCCTCTAATAGGCTAGTCCACAAAATCCGCCCACTGCAACAAGCTAAACCCACCATACAATAAAATTCATTCTAGGATGACATGGCAATTATTGTAATTCACAGCCTTTCAAGGCTAAATACACATTTCATATATTTCAACATAAATACCAATTCAGTCATTCATGCAAATATTATCATAAGCCATTTATTCAAATCATAAATTTTTCAACATAACAAGTGGTCTCCAATTTCTCTATTTTTCAAAATCATCATTCAATTTTAAAACAATTTATAACATCTTTTCATGTAGACACATTTTGTTTGTAAAACTCAAGATTTACCATTTAATTTCATTTTCATAAAATTTCATCAAAATCGATTAAAAACATACTTTAGATAATAAAAATGATGGTAAGGTTACTCACCTCACAATAGTGGGATTTCTACGTCGCTATTACTTCGTATATGCGTATAATTATACCTAATTGCCCATCACCTACTTCGTTCAACACGTTTTCCTAGCAACCATTTAAATTCAATACATTTAGTGAATCAATTCTACTTTTCTCTCTCTCATTCTATCATAAATCCACTCACCTAATTCGCATCTTAATATATTTTTACTATAATTAATTGCATCCTTCGTTCACGTAATTCTTTAGAGTATTAACACCAGTAACTTATTTACGGTATTAAGTGCCTATTTCAACCTTCTAAGCAATTTAAATTTACTTCATATCACCAATTAACCAATGCATAATTAAATAAAATAATTTAGCCTCCATATAATCCAATTTCAAAATAAATCATGGTGAAGAGTAAAGAAATTTTTACCCAATTAAGCTAGGTTGGCCCAAATCTTCACCTTCCTTTTCTTTTGGATTTTTCTTCCTTTGTTGTTTTTGGACTCTTATTCATGGACTTCTCCCATTTCTTTTTAATTAGGTCATGCCCATTCTTCCTTTATTGGACCATGTCCAATTTTCCTTGCTTGTTGGGCCATGCCCATTTTCCTTGTTATTTTCTTTTCCTTTCTTTTCTTTTCTTTTCTTTTCTTTTCTTTTCTTTCTTTCTTTCTCTCCCACTGTCCAGAAGCCTTGTTGTCTTCCTTTTTCTTCTCTTCACATGCACAAATCGTCCACTCTCTTCCTTTCTCTCCCTCTCACCACCGGTCACACTTCCTAGCTTTTTATCTCTCAATTTTTCAATAACTACAGCTGCTTATTTTGGCTCCAAAATCAGCAGCTATGCTGCTCTGTTTTTCCTTAAAATTTCAGTATCTAAGTTGCACCTTTCCTTCAAAAAAATTTGCAGCCAAAACAACCACAATTAACCATTAAAACAGCACCTTAAACCTTAAATTTTCTGCTGCAAAATTCTGCACTTTTTGGCCTCCAAAATCAGCAGAAAAATGGCACTTTCCAACCTCCAAAACCAGCAGAAAAATAGCTCTTTCCAGCCTCCAAAATCAGCCCTTAAATGGCTCTCTTTCCCTTCTTGAATGGTAGCAAAAACAACCCCTCAACTCAACTCTCTTTTCCTTTTGTTTTCTTTTCTCATGCACGGTTTTCTTTTTGTTTTTCTTTCTCTCGGCTCTTTCTTCTTCCTTTGCTCTTTTATTTCTCCTTTACTCTCCCTCAACCGACCTCTCTTTTCTTCTTGGTCTTCTTCACTTAGTTTGGTCAATTGCACATATATATTTTATTTCTCTCTTGAATGTTCCACAAATTTCCTTCATGGCCGGCCACATCAAAATTTTGTTTTTTCTTCCTTCACTTATTGCTCCACATGGCCAGCCCCCCCTCCAATTCACTAAGTAAAGAGTCTTTGACTCTTTTATTGACCACATGGGCTGCTACCCATGTTGGTCTTCTAATATTTTTTTTTTTACTCTATGATCATTTTATTTTTCTCACTAGTTTCACTACATATCCTTTAATCTTTATATTTCAATTTCGATCCTTTTAATACGTCTAAAAATTCTAATTTTTATCTAACTTCCTTTCTCGATGCGTGTACCACCGAAATATAAAAATTGCACCTCAACGCGGTATTACCACAATATTTAAATATTTACTTATCCGCGTTGATTCGACTTAACAAAACACGCGTATTTCACTTTTGTCGCTCATTTCTCCAAAAATTCACTTGTATTTCTTCTCCCCCACTTGGATCAATCATATGATCCTTCTTCATGACTAATTTCGACATCCGATTAAATATTAATATTTTAAGATTATTTTATTAATAAAATATTATTTTATTCTAAAAATTTTATCTTGTCTCCTTGGTACCCAAAATACCTTATTATGCCTCACTTGACTTCCGAATCGCCTTTTATCTCACAAATTCTCCTCCGATAAAATTATTATTATTTTATTATTATTTTCTCGAGTGCAGAATATTTTATCCTAAACTACTCCTTTCATCTTTTATCACTTTTAAACATTTTAATTGACCTCAATTTGCATCCGATCAACTTTATTTATCACCATATCAAAATATGGAGTATTTCAAAATATTTGACCAATGTGAAAGGAAGGAAATTGGTGCATGAAAACCTATTGGTTGGCAAAATGGCCAAATGAAATAAAAAGGAGAATGTGTGCATTTATTGTGATTGGTCCAAGACGGTGGCCAAATAAATAACCAATAAAAAGGAAAAAGAAAAGAGAATAGGGCTTGGAAACTTTGACAAAATTGTGCCCTTACGAGAGAATAAGAGCAAGAATTTAGTTCTTGCAAACTCCACCCAAAAAGAGACAAAGGAAAGAGTGGAAAGGAGAAACCAAGTGAAGGTTCAGTTTTTGGTAGAAATCCAAGGAAACCGTGAGTTCTTTTTCTTCCACCTTGTTGGGTTTTGATATTTTATCACTCAAAGAGTCTTCAACATTCAAGAGAGAAACCGTGGAATGTTGATGGAGGTGTAAAGCTTGGTTTCAGGATTCAAGAGAAACAAGGTAAGGATTGTGGTTTTAGTTTGAATGTTCTTTGAAAATGGGTTGGTAACAACGAGAAATGTTTTGTGGCAGCAAAGATTAGCTTGATTGGAAGGGATAGAGTTACATGCTTGCAACCAAGCTATTGTGGAATGGTGGATTTAAAGTATAAAGAAAAGGGGTAAGTATAATCTTGCATTTTTAATCCTACGGTTGATAGAAAATCTCATATATTTATTTATGAGTTATTGTGGCAGCTTGATGATTAAAGCTTTGGAGAAGTATTGAGGTTGCATGCAAGATCCAAGCCATTACAAAGGTAAGGCATGCAATGTGAAATGATTGTGTGATGCCTTAGGTACGGTTAGGTGACAACTATGCTAGTTGAAAGCTTGAAAAAGAGATTGTGGAAATATATTGTTTTGAAAGATTTAAGAAAGTTGAGAATGTGAATAACGAATTCTAACATTTAGAATGATATTGGTGCAATGTGAATGGAAGTTGATATTGTGCTTAATGGTAGCATGTTAAATGTGAATAATGGTGCATATAAGCTCAAAAATTATTTGGTGAAATCGGATTTATAGTTGCTACCATATATATGATTAATAGTATGAAAACAGTGGTTTGAACATGATGAATGCTATTAGAAAATATTGAAATGGGCATTTGAAGTCATAAACAAGCTACCGGGTTTATATAATTCAAAACTTACACTAAGGATTTAGTGTAAATGATTATCTCTTAAGAATAAGAGATGAAAGTATAGAATAAAACGTGAACAACAAGTGTAGAATACAATGGCAACAAAGCTTATTAAATACATTGGATTGAATTGGTGTTAGAAAGTTGATAAGGCAAGGATTATTGTTGCGAGCATAAACTAACGAAATATTATTGGCGAAGTAATATCCTGCTAAGAGAGGTGAGTAGGGGGTGTCTATTTTAAAAGGTTCTATGTTATATAATATTATAAGTATGGTAATTTGTCAATGCGTTATTCAATGCCATTATGGAAAGCATGAGTTGCTAAAAAATGTTAGGTGATTTGAATACCTATTTGTGTATGGTTTATATACTGTCATTGTGGAAAGCATGGGTTGGTAAAGAAGTATACATGATTGTGAATGCAAATGAATTTCGAATTTGCTTTAAGTATACCATGTATTCTATATAAGTAAATTGTTTTAGAAATCGAGAAACTAGCCTTTTGCAATGCTTTTGCATCAAATCATGCCTTGCATATTTGGTTGCACATGTTAAATGGCCAAAATTTATGTTTATCATTCTTGATTTAAATGCAAACCTTATACAAGAGTTTTACACCATGCGTTCTATGTGAACAAAGTTTCTAAAGGTGGCCGTATTTTGTTTCAAAATGATTATAACTCAAAAATTTTGAAACATTGTGTTAACTTATGAAAATGGTTTTAGCAAACCGAGAGAATTGAGAGTAGGTTTGAATGTCACATAGGGATAGTGTGACTTTTATGCACAAGTGAACTCTAGCTAAAGATTTATTGGGTCGCCGACGAGTTGTGATTTTATGTGGCAAGGCTGCGGACTATGATTATACGTGGCAAGGCCACAGAATGTTATATATGGTTACGACCACACAATTCTCCGATGTCAACCAACATCATTGAGATTGCCATGGCATTGGGAACTAGGAGAAAGGGCCCTCAGGATATTATTACGTGGAAGAAGGTCCACAGGCTGATTACTTACTCGAGAGTAGCATCTCTCTTTGATTTCAGACTTGTATTCTTTTGCATGGTCAAGAAACATTAATTTTTCGCAGCTCCCCTTTTATTTGAAAGCTTTTAGTGCTTAAAGTGTTGATCACAAATTTAATTCTATGTGGATGTATACAGGTAGTTATACATGCCTTGTTTGATGGGAGCTTGTGTGTTTATATTTGGCTCTATGGTGAATACAAGGGTATTAAATGATTTCTTTGATTAAAATCCATTTATACAATGCATTGATTTCTTGTATTGTTCTTAAAATGGTTATACCGCATCATAAATTTGTATGGCAATTAGCAAGGCACAAACATCTTATTTTGATCACATAAGGTTAACATTTTATAAGCTGATTTTATTATTCAAAAATCTCTACTTACGCTTGTTTCCAATCTTCACCTTTCTCGATGAGCCGATGATCACTAAGTCTGTAAGACTCACTCCACTATCTTCATTTTACAAATAAGTGCTCAGCCTAGGTTTATTCATCGACACAATTTTTGTCCACTGCAATGTAGGTAAAGGCATCTCCTAGTATCCAACTCCAAGTCGCTCCGCTATTAGAGGTCGGGTTATTCATAGCTTATTTTGTATCCAAAGTAAACAGTTATGTAAACTAGAAAGTGTACAATTGAGATCGTAGACAACAAATTTGTGTTATGATTAAATTGTACAAATGCTTAGTCAATTGTTTATAACAGTTGCTTTAAATATATATAAAGCTTATTTCATACTAAGCATTTACATATATGATTCGTAATATATAACGCGATTTTAAGAGGTAATACAAGGCTTGCTTAAGACTTGGTGAGTTCTCTTGCGAGACTCGAGTATCAGTGCGATTGAGAGGTGGTCTTTACAGTTTTGTGTTTATGGTTAAACTTTTTTGGATGATGTTTTTAGTAATTATGAGGAACTAAGTTTTTTTATCTAAAATTGCAATTGAACCCAACATGTAGTTTGAATTTTTAATACTTTTTCTTGCTTATAATTGATAATGTTTGAGTTGTTTATTTCAATTGTATGATTAATGTGTTTGATTGCCTGATCACCAATTAGATAGATAGAATAACTTAAACGGAATTGGAAGAGGGAGCTTAGTGTAAGCCTTAGATGAAATAGCATATGTTCAATATCAATTGCACGAGAGGATTGATTTGTTTCGTCTGTAAGGTAAGAATACACTTACATGTCATATGTAGTCATAATTAAAGTCTAAGCTTAATAAGTCTTTCTTAATTTCAATTTGCATAGAAATATAGTAGATTATTAAGAGAAATATTTTTATAAGAACATCGGAAGAGATTTATAAATACATTAGAACTCTAAGATAACAACTCAATTGTCTAGTAAGTAAAAAGTGAGTTAAAGAGATTCAAATGAAGTGTTGAGGGGATATCGTAGTTCTAGACTACTATTTTATTGAGTTTATCTAGTTAATTTGTGATTCTTGTTGTTAGTTTTAGTTATTTTACTTTTCAGTAATTTTAAAAATTGGTTGTTTAGATAAGATTGAGCTGTGTTAATTTTAGTACATAGCAAAAGGTTTGGTGCAATTCCTCGTGGGAACAATACTCTACTTTTCATTATATTACTTGTTAATAATATGTGCACTTGTGCAGTAAATCTGACAACAGAGGTTTGGAACTTCAAGGATTTGAATTGAAGAGTTCAATTAAATTGAGGCAATTTTATAAACAACATAACAATTATGCAAATCCTAATGAGGTTAGGACTAGCAAAATTCCCTTCTATGAATAAATGTTTAGGTAACCCCTCATACTCATTTGAATTTATATTTGATGCACTAACAATGTATAACTTCTATACTCTCTCAGCTCACTAAATACTATCACCTCATTAATGAGGTAAAACTAAAAATTTTTAGGGACTTAAAATTAAATATTAACAATTTTCCTTAAAAATACATAAAAAATAAAAAATATTTTTTCTTTGTCTAGCTCCCTCTCAACCGTTGTTTTCTATTTCTCTTCTTTCTTCTTTCTCCAACTTCAATATCGTCTTCTCCTCTTCTTCGTCCGTTAAAATTATTTTTGGCAAAATTGTGCAACTTTAAGAACAATAGGATAATTAAAGATTTCAAGGTAATTTTTATTTATTGACTTTAATGATATATTTCTTAAGTGATTTTTGTATTTGAATTCCTATTCTTTCAACAAAAAAAATCCAAAATCCTCTTACTAAATTCCTCAATCTCTCTCTTAAGGTTTCAGTAATTTCTCTTTCTTAAGGTTTCAAAAAGATGTAACATTTTGGTTTGAATTCCCATTCTTTTAACAAAAACTCGAAATCCCCTTACCAAACTCCTCAATCTTTCTCTTAGGGTTCCAGCCTTAGGGTTTTAGTAATTTCTCTCTTTTAGGGTTTCAAAAAAATTTTATTTTAAATAGCTAAACCAGTAATGAACCTAAAAACTTGGAAAAGATTTTAGAGAGAAAAGTGAAAATATTTTATTTTTTGTTAATTGATTATTAAGAAATTTTTAATATTTAATTATTTTTATGTTCCAAAAGATTTTAGTATTACCTCATTAACGAAGTGATAGCATTTGCTGAGTTGATAGTGTAATGCATCAAATATAAATCCTACTCAATTTTTTGAAGAAAAAACAACCTTAGCAAGCACTAGAGAATTTGGCTAAACAGTTCCCTCCCTTCTTTCGAGATTATCTCACTCTCACTTGTATGGATCACTATTCGGGGCCAGACACTTGGATAACTTGTGGTTTGTTATAACTCTTGCTTTGGTGTTTGGAAATTACAATTATGGGGTTTCATTCTTGTTGATTTCAACTCATAAGGTTTTGTGGTATACTTATCTTGTTCCTTATAATTAGGGTTATCCATGTTAAACAAATCAAAGCTTGATCTTGTTCTTGAAGAAAAATTTTAAATTTTCATTGCACAAATGATCTCTTGAATATCTGATTTCCCAATACCCAAGAAGGATGGAGCTCAAATCCCTAGGATGGTCTAAATGCTTCTAACTTGATCATATTTTCCAATGAAAATGAAGAACTAGGTTGTTTCACTTGAACTCAAAAACCTCAAGTACTCGGCTTATTGTTTGTAGGCTATTTAAGGTGATTTGGTTACTGTTTAGGGATCTCAATTGACCTAAGAAATGCTCTAGGTCGTTGGTTGCTAAAAAAAAGGAAACCTTTAGGGATTTTTTTCTCTTTCAAACTCATATTATTTTGTTCACAAGTCACTTAAGGCTACCTCTCTCTAGCTCTTTAACTTCTTTTCGTTCTTGGCTCTACCCCCAAAAGAGAGTTAAAGGGGTATATATAGTGCATCTTAGGGCTTTGAAGACCCTAACATTTTAAAGTCAAACTCTCTTACAGTTTCTAAGTGATTTAAAGAAGTTAAAATCACTTAGAGTCAAAAGAAAGTCAAATCATTTCAAAAAAGAAAAAAAGAAAGAAAGTCTCATTTCTAGCTCTAAGATGATTTTTGAAAAATAGAAAAGTTATATAATTTTCAACAAAAATACAAAAAATAGGTCTTTGAAAATTTAAATAAGTCTATTTTCCACTGTGAATTGGTTTAGACTCAATGCTAGTCGCCAATTGGGTGAATTTAGCCCAAATGTGCAAATGTGTCAATTTTGGACCCAATTGGGAGAATATAGTCCAGTAAAATATTTTCTTTTATATTTTTTCAAAAGAAGTTTCAAGCTCAAATTTTAATCAAAGGTCCACCAAAGCTTCATTTTCATCCAAAAAATAATCTTGAAATCTATTTAAAAATCATAAAGAACAAAATATTTTGCTACAACAGTGCACTGTGAATATGATTTCAAAACTATTGAAAGAGATTCTCCATCGAAAATCCATTTTAATTTCAATATGTCTTTGCAAAGTTTATGAAATTGTAGTTTCATCCAACATTTTTTGAGAATTTTGGAAAACCTGTAGGAAAAATATATTTGAGAAGTATCTAATGAAAACAACTTTGTTTCATTAACTCCCCTTGTCCTCTTGGGATAGCCATCCTTTTATTAGGTAACAAAGTAGGCGTCCATAGTTATGGTTATTCTTACTTTTTTTACGCTTATAATTTTCATAAAAAATTATACATTTAATTACCATAAAAATAAAATTTAAAGGTAATGGTAACACTTCTTGTCTATTTTATGATAGAAGTTCTACATTTTTGCTTTTATTATTCTACATCTTTATATTAAAATTTTATGGAGATTATTTTCAATTTTTTTTGAAGGGCGACTATTTTCAATTTATGTAGATATTTGACTTATTTACATTAACTATTATCATGTTTTACAATTATAGTCACCACTAATAAAATTTTAACTGTTATAAAATAAATCTGAAAAAAAAACAACTTTAAGAGAAATATAAAAGAAAGTATTTAGAGGGAAAGAAAGTAATTAGAAGGAGTAAAAAGATCTTATTCAAGTATATATTTACAAATGAAGTGAAATGGTCTATTTATAAACTAATAACCCCTTATCTGGATTGAATTTACAAGATGAAGATAACACTTAAGGATTAGACAGATTATATCTTAATCCAATCTAATTTACATCAAATCTAGATATAGATAACATAAATGGATATTCACAAAAATATTCATAACTCTCCCCCTTGAATATCCATTGTATTAAAATATGCCTCGTTCAAACCTTACTAGGAAAAAACCTCATAGGAAAAAAAAATCCTAGTGAAGGAAAAAGAGTACATAATCTTTTCAGGAATACGTTCTTAAAATACTGCCTCATTAAAAACCTTATCAAGAAAAACCCAATGGGAAAAACCTTGATGAAGGAAAAAATTACAGTGTGTATTTTACTCCCCTTGATGATTGCAATATAGAGATCTTTAAAATGATGCATTCCAACTTTTCAAATGTTGCAGTAAAAAGAGCTTTAGTGAACAAATCTGCTAGATTGTCACTTGGCTGGATTTGTTGAACACTTATTTCACCCTTTTCTTGGAGATAATGAGTGAAGAAGAATTTTGGCGAACTATGTGTTTCGTTCGATCGCATTTAATATATCTTTCCTTTAGCTGTGCTATGCAAGCAGTATTATCCTCATATAACATTGTTGGAATTTCCTTCTTGGTTGACAAACCACACATTTCTCGAATATGCTGAGTTACAGATCTCCATATGTGAACAAGTAATCTATTTGGGATCGAGCTTTGTATGGATCAGATAAATATCCTACATATACATAACTAATTAAATTTTATTTTGATGCATTTGAATAATATAAGCCTATATCCATTGTTCCTTGGAGATATCGAAGTATATGTTTAATTTCATTCCAATGTCTTCGAGTTGAAAAAGAACTATATCTTGCTAATAAATTCATAGAAAATGATATATCAAGTCATGTGTTGCTAGCAAGATACATTAGTGCTCCAATTTCGATAAGATACGATACTTCAGGACCAAGAAGTTCTTCATTATCCTTACGAGGTCGACGAAAAAGTCTTTTTTCACATCTAGTGACCTTACAATCATTGGTGAACTTAATGGATATGCTTTCTTCATATAAAATCATTTTAGCACTTTTACTATATAATTAGATTGATGGAAAAAAATTCCATTTGCTAAGTATTCAATCTAAAGACCCAAACGAAACTTTGTTTTTTCCAAGATCTTTCATATCAAATTCTCTTTTTAAGTAATCTATGACTTTTGATAACTCTTCAGGAGTTTTAATAATGTTCAAGTCATCAACATAAATAGTAATTATAATAAATTCATATCTAAACCCTTTTATAACATACATGGGCATATAGGATTATTTCTATAGCCTTCTTTTAACAAATATGCACTAAGACGATTATGCCACATGTGTCTGGATTGCCTTAATCCATATAAAGATTTATTTAATTTAATCGAGTAAATTTTTTGAGAATTTTGTGTTTCAAGCAACTTAAAACCTTCAAGGTTTTCATATAGATATCGATATCAAATGAGCCATATAAATAGGCTGTAGCTACATTCATTATATGCATTTTAATTTTCTCATATATTTCCAGACTAGTTAATATAGAATTGTAATTGTATCCACCATAGAAAATATATCTCTTCATATTAAATACTAGATCTTTAAAGAAAACCTTGTGTGACAAGCCATGCTTTATATCTCATAATCTCATTTTTCTCATTTCATATTCGCACAAAAACCCATTTATATTCTATTGGTTTAACACTATTTAGTGTACAGACTACAAGTCCAAAAACTTCATGTAAAACCCGACCCTATAAATACATGTCATGACATACATGCACTGAGTAGCATGTTATTACGCTAGGAAAGCACCTAAGAAAAGACGAAACCCGATATCGTACCTAACGGTACACTTGAGTTGATTTAACCTCGAACTAGTTCAAATAGGAATTGTAGGATGAAATTTAATATTTTATAGTCCAGGAATGACTAAAAATTATTGTTCGGAGTTCGAGGGTTCATTTGGAGTAAAATTGGAAATTTTGATATTCAAAGGCAAAATCGTCATTTTGCCACCTAAGATAATAATTTGATCATGGAGTGAAATTTTTGACCAAGATTAACTATTTGGAGTATAATTTAATGATAGGAAGTGAAAAAGTTTAATTCTGGTGATTTTTGGAGTGTAGGGGCAAAATCGTAATTTTGCCACCCATGGACAAAATTTGAGATTTTGAGAGAATTTAGATCAAATTTGACAAATTGGAGAATGGTATGAGTATAAGGGATGAAAAATATGTCTATGGGCAATTTTTCAATTTTTGGGGCAAAAATGTAATTTTTGACTTTTACGGGGGCAAAAGTGTAAATTTCAAAAATTACTCCACCGAGACTTTGGATGAGTCTGAGAATTTTATCTAAGCTATGAATATATGAGACAAGTGTATGGTGAAAATTTGGAAACAAATGGATGAAATTTTAAAAATGGGCCAATGGGAAAGTGACACGTGGCATTTTTTTATGAAATAATATTATTTTAATGAAAAGTCAGCCATTTAAACCCAAATTTTGAGTGCTGGCCGGCCATAAGGAAGAAAAAGAGAGGAAATAGAGAGGAAAGGAAGAAAAAAAGAAAAACCAAAGAGAAACAAGAAAATTCAAAGGGAAATTCGCGGTTTTCGACCGTTTACGCGTCTAACGGTAAGATTTTTCGATTTTAGCTTGATTTCTACCTTTCCTATGCCTTTATTTCCATTTAGCATGCTTGAGGAGAGAGATCAAAAAGTGATATCAAGGGCTGGACGAAATTCTAGGGGAGAGAAATTGAAATTTTTAGGTTTTGATTTTTAGTTAAATTGATAGTTTTAGTTAGTTAAATGTGTTTAGAAATTAAATTGGGCAAGAAATCATTAAATTTTCACAATACCCACTCTTGGCTGGATGCTCAATGCTGTACAATGATGATGAATTGATTTTATTCTAAGGAAAATGAAGAGAAAATGATGAAAAACGATTAAACGTGATAGAAAAACAAAGTAGAAAATTAACCGAGTTAATGTCCCATTTTTGGCCGAATTTTCCAAGGAAGGGAGTGAGCTGATTTTGTTGTTTTTAGAAGGTTATTGGCTGATATTTAATGGTTAGAAATGTTGGAGAGAGAATGGGATGATTTAGAGCTAAAATGGAGCGCGTTAGCAATTTATCGGGCAAAGTGCCAAAAATAGGTTAATACCGCGTTTAAGCCGTTTTAGGCTATTGCATTTCATACCATGCATTAGTATAGGATTTAAGTTAATTATATAGTGATTTAGCATCAATGTGATGAATTGTGTAAATTTTTGTAATGTGTCTAGGAGGAGAGCCTTCCGGAAAAGGCAAAGAAGTCGTACCCGACGAGTAGTGATCGGGGCGCTTAGAAAGCTTTTAGTTTGTACAAACGGTGAGTAAACTTATTATTATTGTAAATTATCTAGAGTTTATTTTTAAATGCCCTTTATGTATTTTATGAAATGAAAACGAGATTAAAACGGGATTTTTGATGTTTTAGGAATAAATGTGACAAATAAAAATATATTGTATTGATTATGAAATTGAGTAATTGGAGGCTACAAATTGACTTGAAAAATATATATTTTCCTAGGAATGGCTTATGAGAAATGAGTATATGTGGCTATATTTTGTGAATGCATTGGGAAATTTATGTAAGTTGTTTTACTATGCAGGCTGGATAAATAAATAAAAGCCACGTTATACTGTCGAAATTTTATTAAAATTGGTGGGTTAGTCACTGCAGTGACGGGTTTCCGTGGACTGCCTATTAGAGGGGCACGGTAAACCCAGTTATATAGTTACTCCGGTTGTAGAGGCGAGGAGGGTAACTCCTGGGGTAGTATTAGAGCTCACTTCACGTCGAACCCCCACGTGAATGTGTAACTCGGCCAACGCCAAGGAACGGCTGGTTTTAAAAATAAAAATGTGTTTCACGTGTGAATATTTTAACACCCTTGGCGGACTCGGTTAGATGCCTCGGCCAAGGTATCCCCGAGGATTAGTTTTGGCTTGAGCCTTGTTTTAATAAAAGACATAAGCCTTAACAACTGTTTTGGTAAATTACAAATATTTTATGGTTTAAGAAATAAATTGAAAACATTATGAAATGGGTTGAAATTTGTTGTTTAAACTTGCCTCCATTTTACTCGCCTTTAGATATTTATGATAATGTCTGTTTACTCATTGGGATTGCAAAATCTCACCCAACTCCTTTCCACCCATTTCAGGTTCAGTATAGACTGTAGATAGCTGATCTCATCGAGGACTACCATTGGATCTGCATTTTCCAAACCGTAGGTTCACAGTCCTCTTTACTTTTGTTTATTCGGGGGCCCTCTTGTTATTGTAAATTAAATTAAATATTTTGGCTTACTGTATTTCAGTATGTATAAATTTATTTAGCTTTTACGCTATAAAAATTATTCACGTATAACTCTATAAATATTGTTTTATAAGAAAATAGAATATTTTCCTTAATATTTCTTTTATTTTCTTATTATATTCAAATAACCGTAATTTCGTTTTAAATGAAGATTTTAGACTTTTAAACTCATTTTGAATATGAATTATGTGTTTTGTACTTGTATATTACGTTTTAGCCAGTTTCGAAATTTTTGAGAAAAAAATGACCAAAATACCCCTGTGTGGCGAAAATTTTATTTTGATTGTTTTTGATCTAAAATAGTGTGTATTCTCTAAAAACTCGATAGTTATCAACGATTGCTCACAGGAAAGGAAAGAAACTAATATGTAAGCCTTGAGGGGTTCCGGTTGGCATTTCGGATAATGAGTGTCAATCAGGGACGTTGCGGCGATTGTCATGGGCCTGAGGGAGGTTCCGGGTCGTGACACTTCATGTTTTGCAAGTGAATTCAATTCCACTTTGATTGCGTCTTTCCAAATTGGCCAATCATTTATATGTCTACATTCTTCAATAAATATAAATTCAAGATCCTCGTTTTTTTTTCATAATATTGAGCTCTATATTATATACAAAATATCGTCAACGTTTATTTACCGGTTTCATCTTTTCCCATCATGACATAATTGATTGAGATCTTTTCATTTTCAATGATTTCAGGTACCTGAATTTCTTCTGAAATTTTTCTCAATTATGTCAAGAGTCTCTTCTAGAGTTTCTACTTCCTCTTTTTTACCATCTTAAATATTTGCTCCTTTTCTTTTTCAAGGATTTTATCTTTGGAACCGATTGGTTTCTACACTTTTGACGTGCCTTGTCCTACAGGGACATCAATGCTAATAGGAGCATTTGCAGCTGGTATATAAGATTTAGTTATTCCCTTTAGGTCAGTAAATACATCTGGCAACTAATTTACTATATTTGAAAAATAATTATCTTTTGAACTTCAAGTTCATATTGTTTTGTACGATGATCAAAACTAGATAATGATAATTTATTATAAGAATTTTTATTTTTAGCTAATTATTTTTTCTCCCCCTAATGTTGAAAAAATTGTTTCATCAATATGACAATTGACAAACTTTGTCATGAATGAATCTCTTATTTATAATTCTAAATATTTAATTACAAATGGAGATTCGTATCCAACATATATTCCTAACCTCCTTTGAGGACCCATCTTTATGCATTGTAGTGGAATAATTGAAACATATATTGCACATCCAAAAATTCTTAGATGGAAAATATTTGATTCCTAACCATAAACCAATTGTGTGGGGAGATAATTAATAACTCGTTTAGCTTGATGTATACAAATGCTGCTGCATCCAAAATGGCATGCCCTCAAGTAGACATTGGGAGTTTGAATTTCATAAGCTTGCAATCAATTGGAAGTGTTTAATAAATAATTCTGCTAGACCATTTTGTGTATAAACATAAGCGACAGGCTGTTCAATAGTTATTTCAACTAATATGCAATATTAAAGGCTTGAGATTTAAATCCACCAGCATTATCAAGACAAATAATCTTGATTATTTAACTAGAAAAATGTGCTTGCAAACGAATGATTGCAAATGCCAAATTGCAAGCTGATAATAAGCACAAATGTGACCATATAGTCGATGCATCGATTAAAACTGTAAAATATTTAAATGGTTCACATGGTGGATGTATGAATCCATATATAACCTTGAATATTATTCAAATACGTAGGGAATTCAATCCTAACTTTAGCTGGTGATAGCCTTATAATTTATTTACCTTCAGAGCAAGCAGCACTTAAAATTCATTAGATTGAAAAATTTTCTAGTTTTTCAATGAATGAACATATAAATTTTCAATCTTTTTTTTTACATCATTATTGATCTGGGCTGGTTCAACTGGTCATGTCAAACCTTAAAATCATTAGTAAACTTCTGGTTTACTATGAGTTTTAATTAATATTTGTATAGTTTAATTCCGAGAACAGAGCAAGTAATTTTTCTTTTCAACACACACTTTCTACTTGAGATAATAGATGTCATATAAATGTATTAAGTGTCTTTTTCATTCGTTGTCTCAATATGATATCTATTCAAACAAATATCTTTAAAACTTAATAAACTTCTTTGAGACTTAATAGAAAATAATACATCCTCTATTACTTTATTCTTCAAGGTAGTAAAATATTAGCTTTTCTGGAGCCTCTAATTAATCTTGTACTACTAACTATTGAACTGACATTGCTTTTTTTTTTGTCAAGCAGGAAAAATATTAATTGTCTTTAAATATAGTGTGTGTTGTAACAATGTCTGCTAGACATATATTTACATTATTGATCTTAGATTCAACAAGATCAATATCTATATTTTCTTCAATAAAATAAAATATATACAATAAGAAACTTGCAAGTTAACATAAAAGAATATTAAATATAGAATTAAAACACATAATAAGATCATATCATTTAAATATAATGAAAATATATTAAAGCATCTTACTAATGTAGTTATACTAAATATACCAATTACTATTAAGTTTATTTTAGGATATTTCTATTACCAATCGAACGACCAATTCCTTTTTTAGGACAAGAAAATCAATAATAGATATTTTTATTACAATCATGTAATCAATTCCTCTTTCAGGGTGGACAAATATCTTGATGTGCTATATCAACTTGGCCATGATTAAAATTTATCACAAGATGTTTTAATTTTCAGTGATGCTTGATAAAATTTAAGACGTACAACAGGTACGTGACCAATGATCTTTCATACCACATCAATAACAATACGTTTTCTATATTCATTTTATTTTTTTTTATTTATCCACTTCTGGTGGGTTACAAGTATTCATCTACTTCTTGATGGGTTATCCACTTCTAGTGGGTTAGTGGGTTAAGGTATCCATCTACTTTTGGTGCATTGAAAGTGTCATGACCTGGTACTCCCCTCGAGCTCGTGACAACCGCCTCGGTACCTCGATAGACACTCATTTCTCGAAATGCCAACCGGGACCCCGCAAGGCTTAATATCAGTATCTCATTTCCCCCGTGAGTAACCGTTGTCGAAAATCATGTTCTAGTAGATTTTAAGTTGTTTCCAACTCAAAACAAATAAAATAATAATTTTCATCTCACAGGGGTATTTTAGTCATTTTTCTCTAAAAATTTCAAAACCGGCTAAAATGTAATATACGAGTACAAAATATATAATTCATAATCAAAAGGTAGTTTTAAAGTCTAAAATCTTCATTTAAAACGAAATTTCAGTTGTTTGGGTATAATAAGAAAATAAAGAAATATTAAGTAAAATATTCTATTTCATCATAAAACAATATTTTTAGAGTTATACATAAATAATTTTTGTAGCGTAAAAGTTAAATAAATTCATACATACTGTAATACAGTAAGCCAAAGTATTTAATTTAATTTACAATAATAAGTGGGCCCCCGAATAAACAAAAGTAAAGAGGACTATAACCTACAGTTTGAAGAATGCAAACCCAACAGTAGTCCTCGATGAGATCAGCTATCTACAGTCTAATCTGAGCTTGAAATGGAGGGAAAGGAGAGTGGTGAGATTTTATAATCCCAGTGAGTAAACAAACATCATTCAAAAGATCTAAAGTCCGAGTAAAAGGAGACAATTAAAATATTTCATCTCAATATGTATTTCATAACATAAATATTCATTTCATTTAAATATTCAACATGACTTATGAGTATTTTAAAAGCTTGGCTCTTACCAAAATCATTCTCGGGGATACCTTGGCCGAGGCATCTAATCGAGTCCTCCAAGGCTGTTAAAAAGTTCGTATACACGTAAATATATTTTTAGTTTAAAAAGAACACAGCCGTTCCTTGGCATTAGCAGAGTTCATCGTCATGAGGTGGTTCGGCGTGACGTGAACTCTAACCATACCTCAGAAGATACCCTATGCGCCTCTTCAACCGAGGTACATATATATATCTGAATTCTGTACCCCTTTAATAGGTTGGTCCACAGAACCCGCCCACTGTAGCAAGCTAAACCCACCATACAATAAAATTTTAACAGCATGACAAGGCTAATATGACACTACCCAACCTGCAAGGGTAAAATAAAATAATTCATACAATTCATAAAATACAGCCCAACCAGTAATGCCAACACAATAACAATATAACATAAGCCATCAATTTCCAATCATAAATTTGCAACATACTAGTGGTCTCCAATTACTCTATTTTTCAAATCATTATTTTGTTTCAAGACAATTTATAAAGTCTTTTCATTTAAACACATTTTGTTTACAAAACATAAAAATTTACCATTTGAACTCATTTTCATAAAATTCACCAAAACCGAATAAAAACATACTTTAGATAATTAAAATGATGGTAAGGTTACTCACAATGTTTAGAGTGGGGATTTTCGAAATACTCAGACTACTGGTCCTCAGATACAATTCCCTTGCCTTTATCGGAGGACTCACCACCTTAACACAATACAAAATCGAGAAATTCACCACATTGGTACTAAATTGAAATTAAACTAATTTAGACTACTAATGCATGATATGGAATGCAAAAAGTCTAACTTTTTCCTAAACACCGTATTAACCTATTTCGGTCTTTTACCCAATAAATTGAAATACGCATCCAATTTAGCTCCAATTGATCCCATTTCTTTTTCTAATGCTTCAAATCACNTCGGTCTTTTACCCGATAAATTGAAATACGCATCCAATTTAGCTCCAATTGATCCCATTTCTTTTTCTAATGCTTCAAATCACCAATGTCCAGCCAAATAACTCAAAAATCAGCAAAGCCACATTCATATTCCTTCTTGGAAAAATTCGGCCAAAATGGTGCATCATTGTCACAATTTTTCCTACTTGATTTTCTTTCCATAATTCATTAATTTTCATATAAAAAACCATGATTTCATAATCAAATAACCTAAAATAACATCACATTCTTCCTCACCATTGACTTGAAAATTCAGCTAAGGCTAGGTAATGAGAAAAATGAATGTTTTTCTACATATTTTGTTTACTAACATGCTAAACTAACACTAAACACTAACATATATCAAAGTCAAATCAATCCAACAATTTTTTCTCTCTAGACCCATATGACCAGCCATGAAAACATGCAATTTAATCATGGAAAATAAGGAGAAATGCTTGGGAATAAGAAAACTCAAGCTTAATAGAAAAATCTTACCTTCTTCACTTAATTTCCTTGAAAATTCATACTTTTTCTTTGATTTTCTCTCTCTAGGGTTTGGTTTTTATTTTCTCTCTCTTCTTGCTGGTTTGGCCGACCATGGGGTGGAAGATGGCCTGGTTTTTGTGCCTTTTAAAAAGGAAAATAATAAATTAATAAAGGCATGACACGTGGCATCATGTCATTGGCCCGTTTTTAATTTCTTAACTATTAAGCTTTTTCTCTCCTTCATGTAAATTCTTTCAAATATCCATGATAATATTGGATAAAATCCATGTGCTGGACAAGTGTCGGGTGTGTAAAATTACAATTTTGCCCATAAAGTGGTAAAATTACCATTTTACCCCTATGTTTTGAAAATACCGGGATTACAATTTTTTTTCACTTCTTAACCTCAAATCATACTCTAATAAGTCAAATGGGGTCAAAAAAATCTTTTCTAAAAATTTTCATTTTGTCCTTAAGTGGCAAATAACCATTTTGCCCCTAGATAGTGAAAATTTTGGTTTGACTCCAAATTGATCCTCAAACTCTGAATTACCATTTTGAGTCATCCTTGGACTGTGACGCTCTTAATTTCATCTTAAATTCCTATTTGATCTAGTTCGAGGCTTAAATCAACTTTGTTGTTCCTTTAGGTACAATATCGACTTTTGTAAATTTTTCGGGACTCTCCTAGCATGCAAACATGCTATCCATCACATGTATGTCATGACAAGTATTTTTTAAGATTAGGCTTTACAGAAAGTATTCATCTATTTGTGGTAGGTTACAAGTATACATCCACTTTTGGTGGGTGATCCACCTATGATGGGTTATCCACTTCTAGTGAATTATCTATTTTTTTTTAGTGAGTTAAGGCATCCATCAATTTTTTATGGTAAAATTATTTATCCACTTCTAGTGGTAAAATTATAATTAAAATAGTGATAGTGTAAATTATTATGGCCATCATAATTAAATGATGTTGCATTCACTTGAAAGAATGGATGGATTCATGATTATGACCATAATTATTAAATGATGTCGCATTCACTTCAGGGAATGGACAGATTTATAATTTTTTTATTAGTAACTAGTTTGTTGCATTCACTTCAGGGAATGGACAGATTTATAATTTTTTTTATTAGTAACTAGTTTGTCGCATTTACTTCAGGGAATGAACATTCATAATTTTTATTAGTAGCTCGTTTGTCACATTCACTTCAGAGAATGGACATTCATGGTTTTACATTAATAGCTATATAATAGCAAATTCACTTTCCAATCAAAGTTTAAAATATATACTACATGATAGTAAAATTTATATTAAGGTTGATTTTTAGGGAATGGAAATACTAAAAAGATATCAAGTCACTTACTTGATTTTTTAAAATCAAAAATCAAAAATCAAAACCCAATCATTGAAATCCTTTTGAAGCTTAAAGATGATGAAAACATAATAATTCTAAAACTTGAGAAATCAGAGAATCGTGCTGATAACGTGTTATAAAATAAATCTGAAAAGAACAACTTTAAGAGAAATATAAAAGAAAGTATTTAGAGGGAAAGAAAGTAAGTAGAGGGAGTAAAAAGATCTTATTCAAGTATATATCTACAAATGAAGTGAAAGGGTCTATTTATAAACTAATAACCCCTTATCTAGATTGAATTTACAAAATGAAGATAACACTTAAGGATTAGACAGATTATAGCTTAATCCAATCTAATTTACATCAAATCTAGATATAGATAATATAAATGGATATTCACAAAAATATTCATAACATTAACATAATTATAACACTTTTCTACTTTTTTTGGGTACATGTGATATTGGGCTAAACTTTTCACCTATGTTATGACTAATGCTATTTGTTTCACAATTATTATAACATAGTTACATTAAATTTTAAGAAGAATAATTTCAATTTAAGTTGACATTTGACCCATTTATGTTAAAAAACATCATGTTATGCTAGTTCTAACTTATTCTTACAATTATACCATAGAGTAATTTTTAAGGTAATTATGTCACCTCTCACCTATTTTTTAACAGATATATATGTGCTTTTATCATTGTTCTTATACGTTTACGTTAAAATTTTAAAGATTAATTTCAATTTAAGGAGATATCTTACCACTTTATGTTAAACTATAGAATATCATCTTATATTTGTTTCTACTTTTCTTTGCAATGATTGTCACCATAAAAGGAATTTTTATTCATTTAATTACCATAAAGACTAATTAAGGTAATTACAATATTTTTTAATCTATTTTACAACAATTTTTTTTTTAAAAAAAAACATAGGTTATGTTTTTTATTATTAATTTTAGAAAATTACATTAAAATTTTAGGAAGATTAATTTCAATTTATGTTGACATCTTACTTGTTTATGTTAAATTAGTATCATGTTATACTTGTTTTTAATTTTTGATGATAATAATTGTCATAAAATAAATTTTAAAAGAAATTACAAAATATTATATGAAAGATATTATGTTCTTATTTTTCTCGCAAATTTATGTTAAGATTTTAAGAAAATTAAATTCAATTTGCATTGATATATGTTATACTTGTTCTCTCCTCCTTTAGGCTTCTAATAATTTCCATAAGTTAAAGTTCTAAAGTAATTACAACACTAAATACTTATTTTACAACCAATGTTATGTACATTTTATCTTAATTCTTAATTACCTACTTAGGTTAAGACGTTTGAAATATAATTTAATTTTTCATTGACTTTTTCTTTAATTTACGTTAAGCTATAATCATGTATTTCAAGTAAGTTAAGGGGTATAAATTACAATAAACTCTTTTAAGAAAATAAAAATTTCTTCCAAATTAATCAACCCGAAATTAAAAATGTATTAATAATTAGATGACAACTTTGACTTCCACTGAAAACTCTTTTATATATATATATATATATAAATTTCACTTTCATTGGAAAAACTAAGCTAAGACATAAACCAAATATCCACACGTCTTGAGTCTGACTAACTTTGTCTCTACCAAAGAGAAGGAAGAGAGCAAGAGCCCTTTACACCAACTTCTTTGCATTGTGTTAATGTTTTGTTTGTTTCCAAAGAAACAAGAAATAATAGTTAAAAATATTTTTAAGCTATTTAGATTTTATTCTCTTATTATGTTCAATCAAATCTTTAGATTTGTATTTTGAGTCAAACAAATCTTTATTATTAATAGTTGACTAACTATTATTCTATACTACATAATGCTGATGTAATACACTGATATGTTGATGTAGCGTAATGACATGTCTACAAAGGCGGCCTAATAAGTTCAAAGGTTTAAAGCAAAATATTTAAATGAGGTTTTTTTATTGAAATTAGAAAAAAATTATTAAAATTTTATTCTTCTAGCCTTTAGAGATACAAAATTTTTAATTAAACTTTTATAATCAAGTTCTTCTAATATTTCTTTTTCAATTAATAATATAGCCAATCCATTTAATCTTTCTTAAGATATTATTGATCTTAAATAAGATTTTATTAATTTTAGTTTTAAAAAACTTATTTCTCCTGAAGCAACACTTACTGGAATTGTTAATATTATTCTAAAAGCAATATATGCATTCGGAAAAGAATCGAGTCTTTTTATATGATTAAGTATGTCAATTGAACTGTTTTCTTCCTGTATAATTTCTTTTAAAATTTTTAACTCTGAAAATAAATCTAAACCATCAATATCAGAATAGTTATTATATTTTAAGGAACATTCAAGATTAAGACAATATTCTTTCAAACTATTATCTATAATGACTTCAACTTTTTACCAAAAAAATAATTGGTTTTATATATAGGAAAAAAATAGTTGTTGGAAATCATTAAATGAGTTAATTGAAAATAAGAGCAATAAGTGAGAAAAAATTAATTGTTGGAGATGATTAAATACATATAACCGTTAGTTGATTGGAAATAAGAGAATATAGTTGAGAATTAATAGCATTTTAAAAATAAGAAAGTGATAGAAAATTGAGATTTATTAGGCACATAATTAGAAAAATGAGAAAATAAATAATTTTATTAATTATTTTTTACTTTTATATATATTTTTTAATTTTTATATATTTTTAATATAATTAATTATATTATAATTATTATAAAATTATAAATCTTTTCTAAATTTGGGGCCTCCTCAAATTGAGGGCCTAAAGCCCTTGCTTGGGTGGCTTCACCCAATGGCCGGCTCTGCATGTCTATATAATATTTTTCACCATTCATATTAGTGCTACATAAACATAAAATGACAATTGGTATTTTACTTAAAGTTAATTAATCGACTTTTAATCATAAAGATTTATTTGATATAAAATAAAAATATAAGAGTTTGATAAAACCTAATAAAAAATAAAATTTATTTAAAATTTTTTTAAATAATTGAAGAGTTTTTTCAAATATTATATCAAGAAAAAATGACCTTATAATAAATATTACAAATCTGATGGTGCATGACTTTATTTTAAGGTAACCAAAAGTAAACTTGGAATAGAAAAGCCCTTACTTTTTGTGATTTACCAAACATTATACCTATTTCCTTTATTGAAAAAAAATAAGGCAGATAAGCAATGTTTGGCAACAGCTATCATCATCTCACAAGTCACAAACACAAGGTGGAAAATGGATTGAAGAGAAAGTAATTAAGGGAAAAAAAGAGAGCCAGAAAACATTTCTATAAGCTAAGGTTTGGGTACTTGGCAATGGCACCACGTGATGGTGGCCTGGGAAGGGAATCCAAAACGTGTAAATGAGGATATGATTCAAGGCCCTTTTAACTAAAAATTGGGCGAAAAGCGGTAGGGACAGGGCGTGAAACGATTAACGAGGGTTACGCTAGGCAGTACAGCGCAAGGCATGTGACGAAGTTTGTTGGAGGAGTATGGGCAAAGGTCGCAAATTAGAGGCCTACAATCGCTGCCCTGCCCTGATGGCTGATTCCACTCGACTCTGGAAATATCAAAATCATGGCTCACAAATTTCCCCACTTAAAAAATTCATCCCACATGTGAGTGCACGTATCTGACATCTGCTACATCCACAACCCAATCAAATCCAGTTTTTTTTTTCTTCCTTTTTTCCATCGCAACAACGATGCTCGTGCTTATTTTCATTATACTCTTTCTGTCATAAATAATATTCTAATTTGATTTTTTTTGTCAATTTTTTATTTTTACCTTAAATATCTCAATCATTTGATCAAATTAAATCTTAATAAATATGTTTGAACACTATTCTATTTAAAGTTTTAGAAATGTACTTTTTTATAATTTTAATTAATACTCATAATTTTTTAAAAAATTTTAGCTAATGCTCATTTTTTAAAAAATTTTAATTAATGCTCATGTTCTTTGAATAATTTTGATTAATACGTATAATTTTATTATTTGCAATTAATGCTCATAATTTTTTTTTTAAAAGCATTAATGCTCATAATTGATAAATAAAAACAATCAAACTTAAAAAAAAAATCAAACTTAATTACTAATTATGAGAGAAAAAAGATGAAATACTGTAATATAGGCAAAAGCGAACAAGCAAAATACTTTGAAGAAAGCAGATAACGATCCTACCCAGAACTCCTTAGAAAGAGAATATCTTCAAGAAAGATCGGCCTCTAATTTTTGTAATTGCTGAAAACTACTAGTACTATATTAATTTATTTGAGTAGTATATATTAATCAGTGGTAGTACTATATATACAAATACAATGTATATCTTTTTGACTAGACGAAGGGATGGGCCCACGTGGCCGATAGCTGGACTCTTCTTGTTTATGTTTTAGCTAACAACAACCTCTTACCAAGCCCCACACAACTTGTGGCTCTCAATTTTCCTGCCCATTCCTGATTTCTTATCTTTTTCTTGTTCTTTTAATTATTAGTATCTTGGCAAGTGAAATTTCATAGTAGCAGTAGATTGCGTTTTCTTTTTCATAAAGAATTGGCCGACTCTGGCCAATGAGCCTCCTCAGTTGATTCCATGTAAGGGGTAGGCGGCTCTGCTTTCAGTACCACGTGTCACTTTCCATCTGGACCGTCAACTCAGTCGTGGACAAACCCTTGTTCTTTGGTTTTAGATAATCAACACCTCACCTCCACATCGTACTAGTGTATAATTAATACACTTTTCCCCTTTCATCAATGACGCTTTAGTTCGACTTCTTTACAATCTTTTTTCTATTCAATTTTTTAATTTATTTTTTAAAATAACATTTTCATTTCTGATACTGTTCAGTAGTAGATATTATGTATATTTTCATAATAAAATATTATTAAGCACACTCTCATTTGATATAATTTTATATTTTATTTTATTAAATAATATTATTTCATATAACTTTTTATNACATATTATTTTAACTAATATTAAGTTATATTATATTTAGGGTAATTTTCTAATTATATAATTTAGCATTATTAATTAATTTAATATCTAATATCTAATAATTTAATAACATTATTAAAAATTAAATTATGTGCATCATTTAATATTATTTAAAATTATATTAATTACTATTATTTTGTAATAAATTTAATTTAAATAATTATGTAATTTTTATTTAATAATAATTTTTAATATTAAATTATTTAATATGTTCCACACACACATAGATATATTTGACTTATAATATTATTTAAGTGATATTAATCTATAAGATAATTAAATAGTAATATTTAATATTACTATGTAATATTATGTAAATATTGTTACTTAAATAGTATAGTCTTATTTATCAAATATATCATTAAATAGTCTATTGAGATAAACTAAAAAGGAGTTTAGAGAGATGAGATATATAGGAGTGGAAAGCTAGGTAGGCAAGATGATAAATTTGAGGCTAGGCTAGGCTAGGTCCCACCATTATCCTCACGAAGAAAATAAACAAAGACATGAGGCTGAAATTATGCACCTACGACCACTGTTTGCACAGTGTGTTATTGTAGAGTCAACCGCCTGAGATCGCCGCCCACACTGTCTAGAAAGGGGTAATTAAAAAAGAAAAAAGAAAACCATTTGAAAATTTACTTGGACGGTATTGGTTGAAGATGGTACGCGTGGCGTTTACGGTAAAGAAGAGCTGATGTGGCAAAAAGCGCAGAGGAGATGTGGTGGGGACCACCTCAGCTCATCAAAGCTCTTTATGTCACAAGCTGCACCACCACTTGGCCAGCCGTCTTTGTCTCTCCTTGTTTTTAGAGTTCACAGATATTTTTCGATTGTTTCTTCTGCTTTTTTCCTTTTATTTTTCTGTTCCGCTATTATCTCCACTCTCGAGCGAGGCACTGCGTCGGTTGCACGCTCTCTGATACTGTGACAGAGACGAAAGAAACAGGAGAGTGGGGCGAAGTGCGCGTGGGGAAAAAAGTCACAAAATATCTGAAAATGGCCACATTTATCATTTATCCATCCATCACTCAATATCTTCCACAAAAAAAAAATGAGAGAGAAAAATCTTTGAAATAAAATAAAGTGCAAGCAAAAGATGCCGCGTGTCGAGGGACCCGAGCGTTCTCAGCCACAAGACTCCAAAGCCCTTCTCGAATTTTCCATGTAAATAAAAAATAAAATTCAGAAATTGCATCTGACGTGGCGCCCTTCCCCTGCCTTTGCACATAAATAATAACATTACTGAGTGGTAATATATATCTCACTTTTCCAACTTGCAAACCTTCCTCTATTGTTTTTCCATTCCTTCTCTCTGTTTCTATCTATCTTTCGTTCTTCTATCTGCTATTCCGATTCTTCTTGATTCTTCTTCTCTTTTCTTCAAAAGGAAAATGCTTTTGCAGCCTCTCCTAGTACAACTGTTTAATTTCCTTCTATTTTGATTTCTTCTTATTGTTTTTTGCTGCGAATTCATTCCCCTGCCGCAAAGACGTCATTTCCATTCCTGGCTCAAGTTTTCTCTTTTTACCTGGTGAGTTTCTGGCTGATCTGATGTCTTTTGTGGATAATATTTCAGTTGCCTTGATATTTAATGATCTTTTCTTATGCGTCTCACTGTTCATTGCAGAGGAGGGGAGTTATGATTAGTTTTTATTATTTTTTTTCCTTTTGTTTCAGTTTGAAATTAAAGAAAAATTCTGATTGGTCGTTGAGATTAAGAGACAAGTAGGAACTAGGGGTTAATTGGTTGGATTGTAATTATTACTTATGATTAGGATTATGGGATATACATACATAAATACATACATACATACATACATACGCTTAAAGAGTGGTTTGGGACTTTTGCAGGAGTATTCTAGTATTGGCTCTGCAAGATTTGAAAGCAAAATCCGGTTCTCCTGATGGCTACTCAGGTACATAGCGACCTATTATGTTTTTTAGGCTTTATAGTTGCATAGTGTTATGGAATCTAGTTGATTGATTTAGATTTTGATATTTTCTTAAGGTAAAGGGTGAATTTTCAGTATATGCTAATATATATATATGCAGTCAAGTCAGATTACTGGATTTGTCCCTCATTGAGTCATGACTGATCTTTTTACATCCTAGATAGAATTTGCCGCTTCTTTAATTGTTATTACTGTGCTTGTTGGCTCCATGCTTCTATTGATTATTGCAATTTATTGAATTGAATGCTTGTTTGTGTTACCAAGTCATGTGTTTTTGTATGCAGAAATCCTCTGTGTGGCGGTGAATGTGCTTTTATAAGATTTAAGCATTCATTTTGGTACTAATGATTGTTATTGGAAAGTGATATTAGAGTTTATATATTGTGAAGAGCCTCGTTTCCTTCTTTTTAAAATGCTCTTGCAAATTTTCATATAGGACCAAGTTGAAGGCACAACATCGCCCAACGCTCTTAAATCTGGTATATGCTGCTCCAATTCCAGCCCGCAATGTGAGACTTTGACCCAGTTTCAGGAGTTATACACTTTTAAGCATGACCATACACCCAAGGTTCCTTTCTTCACATTGCCTGTGAATTACTCTTTCCTTTAAGACTAGTCCCTGACAAGTTAATTGTTAATCTTTTCTTGGCTGTGCTGACATTGTCCAATATTCCTTTTGCTTTAAAACAGGTCAGAAAACCCTACACTATAACTAAACAAAGGGAAAAATGGACTGAGGAAGAGCATCAGAAGTTTCTTGAAGCTTTAAGGCTGTATGGTCGTGGCTGGCGCCAAATAGAAGGTAAGTGCAAGTTGGGAGATGAACTCATTCACTTTTATGCCCAGGTTATGGTTTGAACAGATTAAGTTACTATCATTTTCATGCAGAGCATGTAGGCACCAAAACTGCAGTTCAAATTCGAAGCCATGCGCAAAAGTTTTTCTCAAAGGTTTATTGCTTTAATTTCATTGCAAGCTTTTCTTGATTAGGAAAATGTATTGTATCTTTTACGGCCATGCAATGTGTAGACATTCTCTGGCAGGTTTTCCTGGTCATTTTGTCTCTTATACTTGCATGTTTCTGATTGTGGTTCCAGGTTGTCCGAGAGTCAAATGGTGGCTTTGAGGGTTCCATTAACCCAATTGAGATACCCCCTCCTCGTCCAAAGAGAAAGCCAGTGCATCCATATCCCCGCAAATCTGTTGATTCACTCAAAGGAATATCACCATCATCTGAACCAGAGAGGTCTCCATCCCCTAGTCAATTTGTTAGAGAACAAGATAACAAATCACCCACATCAGTTTTGTCTGCATTGACTTCTGATGCAATGGGGTCTGCTGCCTCAGAGCAGCAAAATGGATGTTCTTCCCCCACTTCTTGTACTACCAATATGCAGTCAATCAATACATCCCCTGTAGAAAAGGACATTGACTATGCAACATCTAACTCGTCTGCAGAGGAAGAGAAAGCATCTTTGTCATCTGTGAAGGTGTTTGGTCATTCAGCTGTGGAGGATGTTTTGCCCATGGTAAAGTTTTGGCATTAATCTCTGGCTTTGTTTGTTCTCCAAACAACTATTGCTAACCTTTACTTTGTCTAGAATTTGGACTCTGATTTCTTTTCATTTCATGTAATTATCCAGAAACTCAATGCAGATTTCAAGGGCTCTGTGGGTGCTAAAGGAGATGCAAAAATGGTTGTGCCTTTCACTAGTATTAAGCTTTTTGGAAAAACAGTCCAGGTGAAAGATTCCCGTAAACCTTCCATGGATGCAGAAAATTTTAAGTCTCCGACATCTAAGACTGCTCAAGGGGATATTGATGCTGAAGGTGACATGCTTGTTCAGGCATTACCGTCAACACACTTAGACACACGTTTATCACTTGGGACTGTCAACGAAGATTGGAGTGTGGTGCCTTCCCAAGCTAATTTATCCCCTTACATGGAAATCCACCCAGATAAACTTGACCATGTTGAATCCACCAGTGATGCTCCTCTGCCATGGTGGACTTTCTACCAAGGTCTACCCTTTTATTACATTACCTCATTTAATCAAACCCAAACAGATTCTTGTGTCGAAGAGAGGGTGAAACAGAAGGAAATTCTAAATGAAAGATCCTCTACTGGTTCAAATACTGGCTCAGTTAGTCAAGCAGAAAATAGGGAGAAGAGTTCATATTCTGTTGATTCTCAATGCCAACGTCCTTGTCCTGAGGGGAAAACAACTCTTCAAAAGTGTAGTAGGGGATTTGTACCATACAAAAGATGTTTAGCAGAAAGAGATATGTCATCATCTGTGGTTATGTCCGAAGAGCGGGAGAGGCAAAGATCTCGAGTATGCTCATAGTAGCCCGTGCTGTTGTTCTGATAATGAACCAGTAAAAAGTTTTTAAGCTAATTTACTTGGCGGGAGGATGACAAATAATTATTTCTGGTGCTGATTTCCAAAGAGGATAGGCAAAAGTTTCCCTGAATTCTAGACTTTTTTTTTTTGCTGTTGCTATATATCAGCTCAGCTCCCTTCAGATGGTGTATGTCCTGGTAGGTGGATGCAGAAGAAGCAGAGGATCTGATGGCAGTTAATTATGGGTTGTACAATGTGTCTATAGCTTTAGAGGTGTAAATGGCCCAGCAAGATGGAGAAAGAGGTGTCCGTCTGTATGTTCAGAATTAAAAGTCTCATCTAGTTTTTGCACGTCAAGTGTTGAAAAAGATATATGTATGTTCTGGATGCTGACTTCTTTTCCAGCAATTTTTGTATCTTATATTTTCCGGAAACGTTTCCCCTTTTCTCTTTTCGAACTAGCAATTTGTTTCCTCTCTCTCCCAACAAAGATGTTGGAAATCTTAAACAAATCTGATTTCCAACCCGTAGTTGTTCAGGTATCATCATTTGTGGTATGCAAATGGAGCAAATCTGAGAAGTGCAATGAAGCGAGTGTTCTCAACTGTGAAATTTTAAAATTTTAATGGAGAGGTTTCAACTTCCAAGGTGGGATGACCTTTTTGTATGCTCAATAATCATGTAAACTTATCTAAATCATGATTTCACTCATTTTTTTTTTTAAAGTCATTGATAAAGATATTTATATCTTAATAATAGAATAATTAAATAAGTTTATAAACTATATAGAAAGATTAAGAAACTCTTTATATTATTAAAATCGTTATATTTTTATTTTTAGTTAATAAATTTTCTCATTGAGTAACTTTTGCTTGTCAATTGTGACACATTTAGAATGATATTATTATGCGACATATGGCGTGACTAAAAAATTAAAATAACTTAATTGTTGATTGGATTTTTTAATTACTGATTTGATTTTTAACATTTTAATGTCTTAAAATCACGTATTTAAAATTTTTAAAACAAAAAAAAAAAACTCAAAATCTAAACAATTTAATTGCTAATCTACATTTAAGGTCCTTAACAAAATTTCTTTAATCAATCAAAAAAATTTTTTTTCTTAATCAACCCTGAACTCCAAAATTTTTCCTCAATTTTTCTCTTCCCACTCATTTCTTCTTTCTCGTCCTCATCCAATTTCCTTTCTTTTCTTCCAAACAGAAATGGAGCAAAGAAGAGTTATTCACATTCACATTTTTATTCCCTCTCCTATCCCTCTTATTATTCCTTTTTCTTTTTGTCTTGGAAGGTCACCAAAGCTAAAGAAGCTACACCAACACCCACCTCGTTAGACGTAACTATGGGGATTGTTAATCAGTACTTGATCTTCAAATATTAAACACTAAGAGAAAGGATTGCATGTATAAATTACCCAGGGCATGAGAATGTGGGAGAGGGTCGGTCAATTCATGGATTCCCATCCGATAAACAAAGTTAGACGTACGATGACAAGAAAACTGGATGAGGAAGAGAAAGAGGAAATGAGTGAGAAGAGAAAAAGCGAGGGAAAATGTTTGGGGTCTAGGAAATTTTGTTAAGAACCTTAAAAGTAGATTAAGAAACGATTCGAGTGTTATCTTTTTTTTTAAAAAAAAAATCTTAAATAAATTATTTTAGAACATGTGATTGGGTTAAAAATGTTAAAAGCCAAGTCTGTCTGATCAACAATTAGATTATTATCATCTTTTTCCATGTCATCTTCCATGTGGCAATATTATCCTAAAATTGACATATCAACACATATACCATATGGCAGATGACATTACATTAAATTAATAACTCTTTGACTAACGGAAGTTAGTCAACAATTAGTGAGAAGGGTTTATTCGGCTTAAAATAAAAGTATAACGGTTAAAAGTGAGCAAAATTGGATTGGACTAATGACTCAATTAAACCAAATGAGATTTGAGTAAACCAATTTGGTCCAATTGGGTCATCGGGTTTATTGGTTCAAAAAATTTGATCCAATTGGTTTATTTGATCGGTTCTCGATTTTAAAAATTTTAGACACCAAAAGACCGAACTAATATTTTATATTTATATATATTACTATATTTAGTATTATATATTATTTTTAAACTTATATAAAATATATATTTTCATTTGCTAGCTAAGCTAGTACCGCCAACTTATTCTTTCATTTCTTCAATTTTAACCACCCTTCCCATGGTCCTCTACTCTTTCTCTCTTTCTTTCTTTCTTCAAAACCTAAACCTAAACTCCCTACGCAAGCCCCACCTTAACATATTTTTTATTTGGTTTACGCATTTTAGAGATGTCAAATATTGGGATGGTGAATTCCATTTCCATAATTGACATCTAATTAGTGAAAAGTTAGAAATGCATTCTTCACATTTCAATTAAGGTAAATGTTAAATTTTATGACTTTTTACATAATTTTTCATTTTTAATCTTCTTTTACTTTGTCATTAAAAAATTTTATACTAATTATATTTTTTATATTCTTTCAATTGTTAGATAGCCTATGTGAGCGAATGTGAAGACCCAAGTCATAGAGGAGATTCAAGTTGATTATATGCATTGGTTAATTGTCTTGTGTTAGGTAGTTTTCTTTTGTGAATGTTAATTTTATTATCTTTATTATGTTGAATCTTGAATGTTAATTTGATGGTGTTAAGAATGTTAGCTCAATGAATAAGTGGAAAGAATGTCTAAAAAGGGGCGAATTGGGCTTTTAAACAAAATTAAAATTGAGGAACAAAGAGCTATAGTCAACTATAGTGATCCTGGAGTCAATAGATCGAAAAACTTGTTTTTCAACCCTCGAGAATAAGTTCCAAGGAGGATTTTGATGAATAAGCAAATCTTAAGAAATTTAACACAATCAATGTTAGTGCAATAAGCTCAATGTGAATTATTCCAAGAGGGGGTGAATTGGAATGTTTTGAAATTTTGAAGATTCTTTTTCAATTTTGAGAAATTAGAATTCTTTTAATCCAAATTTCCAATTTGAAAATAAATAAGATAATTAACTTCTTGAAAGATAAAAGAGATTGATAAATGCAAATGAAACTTAAAGAAGTATGAGGAAAGAAAAGTCAACACAAGATTTTTATAGAGGTTCAACTTTCTTACCTATGTCTTCTTCCTTAGATTTATTAAAAAGTTTAAAATCCATTATTGAATTAAAATTCAATACAATGCCTTTGGTGGATCAAGCATAGCCTTTCAATACAATGCCTTTTTATGGTTAAAGCACAACCACTCTACCTTTTATGTTGGTTAAGGTATAGCCACTCAAGTGAATATAAAGAGAAGAATGTAAATGTAGCCAATATACCTCTTAAAGGTTGAATAGAAAATTAACTACAATGTTTAGTGAAGGAATGAACAAGCAATGAAGGCTTAATAAATGCTACACTTGAAGTCTCAAAGACTAAAAGAAGAGTATAAAGGGTATTGAATGATTTTTGCTAAATTCTTCTATTTTGAGTTGTGTTTCAAAGTCTTCCAACCTTCATAAATGCTAAGGAAGCTTATATTTATTGTTGTTGAAGCTTCAAAGGTAGTTGGAGGTTCATTAAAGGTGAAAATAGTCGTTCTTCTCTTCATTCAAGGCTCCAACGGTCACATTGTATCGATACATTGCCTCTTTTATTTTTGAATTCCCGCTATGATGTATTGATATATTTTGCTATGTATTGATACATTTGAACTTTCCTACAAACATTCTATTAAAAATGTATCGATACTTTTGAGGCAGTAAGCATTTTGTTGAAAATGTATCGATACATTTGACAAATGTATCAATGCTTTTGAGGCAGTAAGCATTTTATTGCATTTCTATAGATACATTTAATTATGTATCGATAGATTGAGTTTGACTTTTTAAATTTTGACTTTTCTCAAGAACATGTATCGATTGATTTGAAATTCTATCGATACTTGTCCAAACGTATCGATACATGAAGAACATGTATTGATAGTTTTGGACCAGAATACAGTTTTCAAAGTCCTTTTTCTTTGTTTTTTTTTTCTAACTCATTTGAAAGTGCTAAAGGATGTTTAGACTTGATATTCTAAGACTTAAATGAATTTTGATCATTTTTCTTTTGTCATTTCAAAATTTAAGATCAATTTGAGCACTATAGAGCTAACAATCAAGCACAGGCAAATGATCACTTTTAAGATTCTTAAAACATTTTTCAAATGTAAATCAAACAAAATCAGATTAAGAAAAACATTTTAAGTGAAAAATTAAATCATTTCCAAAGATAAAATTTCCTACTTGTGTTGAAAAACAAGGCTAGTGATTTTCTCAAACAAATTTCTAGCGATAAACCATAAAGCAAGTATGAAAATCAAAGCAACAATGAAAAACAAGGACATAAGTATTTTTATAGAGGTTCGACTTTCTCAAATGCCTACGTCCTCTTCCTTGGCTCACCAATGAGTTTCAAATCCATTCAAGGAAACGTGCTTTTTAACAGGATCAAGCATTAAACCTTAGAACCGCTTTTTAATGGGATCAAGCAATAACCCTTACAATGCCTTTTATTAGGAGCAAACACAGCTTATACAATGATTTTATCGAGCTCAACCACAAACCCTCACTAACTTTTCAAGGATAAGTTAGAACCTTTACAAAGAATGACCAATTGCATTTAAAAGGTAGATTTTTCTAAGTGGGTACAATGGAGGAAGAATGTCTAATAATGGACATAAAGATAGGATATATAGATTGGAGTGAAAGCACAAAGAAGGCTTCGGCTCAAGAAGTTTTGGTTTTGTTTGGTTTTTCTTTCCTTTATTTAAGATTTTGATTATCAAGAGTTTAGGCTTTTTCTCTCTTCTTGTTTTCTTTAAAATGTTCCCAATGGGTCTTTTATATAGTTGGAGAGGTCATGCAACGATTAAAGATGAATCAGGCAAGAATCTAGCAGTTAGACACAAGTCTAGAACAAATCTAGCCATTGTTGAAGCTTTAGGATCGACTACAAGGCTTCTAGGATCGACTATGTTCTTCAAAAATCTCAAATTAGGGCTTCCATAGTTGAGTATAAGCTTCATCTACTCGATCCATTTTTTGAGAGCGTGTAACTTTGATGTTTTGCCTTGAAAGATCGACTACAGCTTGAGAGGGATCGACAACTCCTTGAAATTTGATTTTTCATTGTTCATTGTGCATGGATTGACTACTCCCCTTGTAGGATTGATTATAGATGTCTTTTTTTCATGTTTTCTTATTCGTTCACTCTCGTTCTGCCATAAGATCTATTGAAGTTTCTTTAGAATTGACTAGGCCTTTGATTCTTCATAATTTCTGGTCCATTTTGTCCTTGGATTGATTGGCCTTGCTTTAGGATCAATTGGAGCTTGTTTCCTCAAGATTTCTTGTCATTTTATCGCTCAACTTCACTCTATCTTGTGATCAAGTGTTGAGTTGAGAATGAACTTCTTAACTTGAGATAACCTTAGTGTTGTGTGGATTATTGAACTTTGAATGCTTTGAGATAAGCTTCATCACTTGTGAACCTATTTTGCAACTTCAACATCTTAAAGATGAATGTTAGAGAGATTTATGAAACTTTGTTCAAGTAAGTTTAATACTCATACAATTATCATTCAAGCTTGTAGACATTTGCTAAGCAAGTGAAAGTTCAATGAACAAGCTTGTAATGCAAATGCATGAGAGTTAAATCTTTTCAAGAATATATTAAGGATCGCTTTAGTAATGCAAATGCAAGTTTGAATCATTTTGTCATAATCAAAACTATACTCATTTTCAAGTTAATAGATGGTTTAAGTAAAAGAACATAATTATGTGAGTGAAAAGACAAATGTTATGTTTTTTTTTTTTTTATGTTTAGATTATTTGTAAATTTTATAATTATGGATGAAGTTTATAAATTTTAATATTGTAATTTGTAAAAAAAAAAGTGATAAATTTTGGTCTTTTTGGTCCAAAACAAAACTAACCAAACCAATTCAATGTTTGGTCGATTTTGGTTGGTTTTCTAAAAATATTTGGTCCATTTGGTCTCAGGTATAATGAATCGAATCAACCAAACTGCCCAATTGCTTACCCTTAATAAGGGCTAAATTGAACGTAATAAAAGTATAAGGGCTTAATTGACTTTTCTCGTATAGTTCAAGGGTTATTTAAATATTATGTCTATTTTATTTTTATTATGGATATAAGCTTGGGCTTGTTTTTGTTGGTGCAAATGGGGTTTAGATGGAAGTCAAGGAACTGATAAAATTGATTTCAAGGCCTGTCTTTAAATAAATGCGATCTGTAAAACTTATTTCACCCCCACATTCAGTATGCAAAAAAGAATTATGCAGTAGTCTTAGGGATACAATGAAGCCAACATCTAACTTCATCTTGCACTTTACAAGAGTAGATCACTAGATATACCCGAGGGTTTGCAAAGTTGTTTGGCCTAAGAGCCTTCTTTATACAATAAGTAGATTATAAAGAATTTGGACTTATTTTGTAGTTGTTCGGAACTTAAGTGTTTATGTTAATTTTCAAAAAATAACATTTCTCTTGCTCTTGATTTTTCTATTCTAGTCTTATTTGTTTTTGATGTGTCAAAATGGTTGGCAACAAAGTCCTTTATATAAGCTTGCAAGTGTCTCATCTCAAAGACACAACCCTTTCATCAAGGCAGCTCTTTGTCTTAAAGACACTTTTGCATTTTGCAAGACACAATCATTGAATAAAGGTATTGTTTCAATAATCTCCTTATGACAGGATAACCATTCATTCCATATGACATAATCTTTGAGCTACAATATGAAAAGATAACTCTTCATATCCAAATTTTTGAGCTATAGTGTTTTTCTGGTTGTCTCATAACCTTTGAATTTAGAGGTGTTTTTCCAACATCTCATTTTACTAAGAGGCATAACTATACACATGAAAACACACCTACAATACAATAGTCATACTATGTCACATTATGTGACATAACCTTTGACCTAAGATAACTTTTCATATGAAGAAATAACCTTTTATTTTGAAAATACACCAACAATCTTCCATTATTTCAAAATTTCCAAATACCAACAACTTTGGGAATCTTTTACATAAGTAAAATTATCCCATAGATTTGAAGCTTCACTTAATGAGTGAGGTTGGTTCTTGTCTGAATTGAGTGGTTGACTAAGTATTGAACCATCAATTCTTCATTTAATTATTCGGGCCATTAAACACACATAAGCTTTTTTGCACACTTTTTATCAAGTTTTGCCAACATGTTTTTTATTGCCTTGTGTTTTGCATCCATTCATGAGAGTTATCAGAATCAAGCCTTTAGCTCTTAAAAGTGTCCACAGTTCTATTCACATAAGTAGCCCCCATTGGAAGTACCCTGTAATTATAGTACTTCAACATATACATGTTATGGGTCTATTAAGAAATTTTGTTAAACTTCACTTTACACATTATAGGAAACAACCACTATACACCTCGAGATGAAAAATATAAATTAGTGCTTGCAATCATCCATGTGGTAGAATGGTCAATACCTAAGACTTGTAAGCTAGCCACAAGCGTTAAGGTGAGCTCCCACCATTGGAGATTTTGTTGATAGGCTTGAGACCCATCCCCCTTGAGGTCTTTATTACTGTTAGTATGTTAGCTCAAAAGATAAACCTTAAGAGGGGGTGAATTGAGTATTTAAAAATTCTTTGAAAAACCCTTTAAGGATTAAAGCATTCTTGCAATATAAGGATGAAAAACCTTTTAAAATTAAAGGATAAGAAGTTCCAAAAATCTTTTGTTAGTGATTTAAAAATGATTTTAGGAAGTTAATGAAAATGAAAAGGAATTTTAACAAACAAGTAGAAGATACAAGATTAATAGAGGTTCGACCTCGATGCCTATGTCATCTCTTTTGGCTCACCAAGGCATTTGAAATCCATTATGTAAAACTACTTTTTCAAGGCTCAAGCATAACTTTTACAAACACTACCTTTTGTGGATCAAGCACAACCTCAAAATGCCTTTTATGGACCAAACACAACCTTACAATGCCTTTTATGGATCAAACACAACCACTCCACCTTTTACTAAGGCTAAGATATAATCTTTCAATACTACCTTTTCACTCGGTTAAGGTATAACCACTCACAATGCTCTACCTTTCTAGGGTAAGGTATAACCTTTACAAAGATTACAAGAATATGAAGTTTAAGCTTGAGAATGCCTTTAAGTAGGTTGGATAACATAGTGACTGCAACAAGAGAATGAAGGCTTAATCAAGAAGAATAAGAACTTAAGGCTCAAGATAGCTTGGATGATGAACACATGATTTGAAGAGTGGTTTTAAGGAATTCACTGTTAAAGCTTTCACTCTTACTTGGAATATCTTCTCTAAGTGTTATCTCTTGTCAAAAACATGTTTCAACCTTCTATTTATATGTGGGAGCCTTATCATATTCATTTAGAAACTTGGTTTCAAATTTTTGACTATTAAATCTGTCCTTTTTTAGTTTGTCCGATACAAGTTATCAATGCCTATGATCTGAGTTCGATACTTTAATTTACCAATCTTAACTAAGATCTTGATACTTGAACTGCATGTCTCGATACTTGTTCTTCCTTGGTAATTTCTAGACTCAACAATGTCACAATACTTTTGTGGCTTGGTCTCGATACATAACAACTTGCTCTCTACAAAACCATGTCTAGAGAAGATGTTTTCATACTTGACAAGTTGGTCTCAATACTTGAACACTTAGCTTTTGGAATTTAAAGCTCTGAAGATAAGGTCTCGATACTTCTTTAATGTGTCTTGATACTTTGACATTTCTTCTTTGGAAACTGTATCCAAAGGTGAAGTCTCGATATGTTAAAGCTTGAGTCTTTATACTTTTGGACTTGCTCTCTAGAATTTGAAAACTAGACGCGAAGTGTCGATACAATGAAGCTTAGGTCTCAATACATTCCGACTTGCTCTATGGAATTTAGCTTTTCTAATGTAATGTCTTGATGCTTGATGCTGAGGTCTCGATGCATCAAAGCTTGTCCTCTATATTTGATCTTTCAATGATGAAGTCTCGATCCCTACTAAAAATGTCTCAATACACCTTTTTTTTAGGCTATTTTCTAAGGCATGTAAAGTTAGGGGTCTCGATACTCTCATACGAGGTCTCGATACCTTGGGTTAGTTCAAACCTTTTTCAATGCATTTTGAGCTTCAAATACTTAGCCAATTTGTTAAACATGTGCATAGGAGTTTAGTAAAGTCTTAATGTATTTATATACTCATATTTTGATAATTAGCTTTTATCATATTAAAACAAGGATCAATTGTGAAGCTAACAATCTCCCCTTTTTTGATGTGACAAAACATAATGAGCAAAATTGAAATAAAAAGCTCCCTTTAAGTTTTTGAAATTAAGAATGGTTGAAAAGTGTGAAGCTCCCCCTCACTTAATGCTAAGTATGAAAAATTTGAGTGTGTGTGCATGCATTTTGCTCAAAATATTTCTCTCCTTTTCGTTATATTAAAAAGAATTTTAAAAACATGTTGGAGGACATTTGAAGGATCAATTTAATGGAATGTGATTTAAAGAAATAAAAAAATTATAAAACAAGGTGAGAAGCAAGCAATATCTATAAGATAAGCAATTTTAGGAATAAGTTTGAACAACAACACCCATTCATTCACACAAGATAAGAAGTAATCATCATATGAACAAGATTGGAATAGCTACCATTCATTCATAAAATAAGTTAATATTTACAATCATCGAGTATGGCTATATAGACATAAACACAAAAGTATGAGAATAAGCCAGTTAAATATAAACACAACAGTCTGATGATGAATGCAATGTAGAAAGACCATCCAACAAAAAAAAAAAAGTAATCACTGTTTTAAAAACATAACACTAGAAAAGTCATGTGCCCAAAAAAAAAAAAATCAAGGAGATAGGTTGTGAAATCCCACCTTAATGTATGATGCTAAGTTAAGAAATCCTTAGGTGAGCCTGTTGGTTTCATGTTTTGAATATTCAAACTAAGTTTTAATGTATTAGGGTGATTTGCAAAGTTTGGTGTTAAAAGGAGTCCAATTGGACAAGTTTTAATATTTATTTTTGCTTATTGGAGTTTATTAATTGAGTAGATACTCTTAATCAATCGCTAAATAAACCTAGAAACGTTTTTAAAGAGAATTGAAGAGCATTTATTGATAGATCGAGCTTATCTATCAATATATAGCAACTCGAAAGCTTTTTAAAAAAACCCTGAAGCCCATTTATTGATAGATGACTCTTATTTATCGATAGATGATGCCATTTTTGGAAACATAAAAGGGGTAAAATGGTATTTTTGCACTTCAAACTATAAAATAGGTCACTTTTTATGAGGGTTGGCATCCCTTATTCATTTTTACAAGGTACTCTTTCAACCCTAAACCATCTCAAACCCATTTTCAAGCCAAAATCACCATTCTTAAGATTTGAAAGCTTGATTTTGATTTTGACAACAAAAGTGATATTATTCCAATTCAAAATCTTTAAAATATTGGATATCCAGCTGTGAAATTATTATTTATTGTTCTAGATTTATTCTTTACTCCAAACTAAAGGATTTGAAGGGTTTTCCTTCTTGTTTAAAGCTCACCTAAGCTAATGATGACGATTTTATGAATTTCTAGCACATGGGTATTTGTAGAGTAGTGAACTTAGTCTAGAAAGCTAGTTTTAGAGGAATTCGAATAACTTTGAAAGAGCTTCGGATGAATACTATGTGATTCTATGAAACCTTGTTTCTTTAATTAGGTTAGAATTGTTGTCGTGACCTAAAACTTGGGGGTTCGTGACTAGTGCGCAAGTGTGGTAGGCGAAGCTCGTGAGACTTGAGCAAGCCTTAGAAATCCAAATCATATGCACATAACCAAGGGTTTCTAAATCCACATATTCATATAATATTTAAATTCAAATACATAAATGTTGCCCCTTGGCACAAAATTTGTACATAGTATTTAATATACTATTCATAAAGCCATGCATTGGCCATAAAAGTGGGTTCGTACTTTACAACCCTTAACACAAGCTCAAATGGCACATCGTGCCTACATACACAACAAGCTAAACTAGATGCGGAAGCTCATGATAAACTTAGCGGAGTGGACTTTTCAAGGTGAGGATCTACCAGAAGCCAAATTTGGTCTGTCAATGGACAACCTTTGCCATGAAGTCCCGTGGCTTCTTTATTTGCTCATGATACAATAAATGGGTGAGTCATCTAACACTTAGTGAGCGGTGCAGATAAATCAAATATAAATATATATAATTGACAACATATTCATATATATATATACTGCACTATTAGTGCAACCAAATGTTCTAATAAACATCTCTAATGGTAGGGGCATAATAATCATCCTTAAGAGTCTCCACAAGTGGTGTATGTCACTAGGCTTATCCTCAAAGCCATATCAACGTAAATATCCATAAGCACACACTAGTTGCCAAAGTATCATATTAATTCAAACACAATTTTATCTAAGCCTATCCAAGGCTATGTCATATCACTCATAACTCAAATCATAATCGTAGAATGGTCTTCCCTTGGACATCATCACATCATGCACAGTGGCCAACCGACAAAGTCAAATCACACTCAGGGCTAAGCTATTGGTAGAGAGTCAAATCATGCATTTGTCGGAGCAATGGGCGGAGAATTAGACTCATCATTCAGAGTAATCTCCCAACGGATGGCATCAACCAAAGTAGTCTCAGATTGTTGGCATCACAAACACAGTCATCATTCGGAGTAATCTTAATTGATTGCATCAAAGCATTACAAGTGGGAATCATAGGTGGGATTAATACCATTGTCTTTACTTACCACCATCGTTTCAAGTACACATAGTCTCAGAGCGTAGAACTCCACTCAACCTCAAATCAAATCAACATCCGAAATTCTCATCATCAGATGGATTGCAAATCCACAAATGAGGCCATCATGCCTTGGGTATTTCTTAGACCACAATCTATATCAAAGATCACTTTTATGAGCTTTAATCATTTCTAGCTCGATAATTCATCTAGGTGTCTTTAACTCTCTAAGGCATTAAATGCTCATAATCCACTAAAGGGTTAATTGTCTATAATAATCTACTCTTAGACATCCACCGTACTCACTAGACCTCTTAATCTAGGCTCAGCAATATAGGCCATTATGTGGCTTGCATTGAGGCACACAACACAGTACATATAATCACATATATATATTTTGTTGTCTAACCTAGGCACGTTCATATAGGCAATTGTATACATATAATTTCTATTCTAGTACCATAGTAGTATATTTGACAATGCATTATGCATCACATGCATTTTCAAAATAACCCACTCATAGTGACAGTTGAAGGCACGTTCTACCGCCAAGCTTCAATTCTTAACCTTTAATCCTCTTTTAGCTCACCAATGGGTTAATTGGCTCCAATGTCCCCTTAAACACATCAACACATCAAAACATTATTTTTTTCTTATCTTTTGAAAATATCTAACTTTTATTCCAAATACCCCAATTCAATATATAAGCTCAAATCCTTCAACAATGAGCTAAATCCTTACCTTAGTAGCTGAGTTGCCCAAATCTTAGCTCCAAACTCTTAGCAAACTCAAAGCAGAAAAATCTCACCAAGTTGGACCAAATCAATTCTAAGTCATTAACCTATGAAATTGAAAATCAATAGATAAAAGGTGTAATCTTACCTTTAAAGCATTTTCCAAGCTTCAATTTACTCCAAATGTCTCTAAAAATCTATTTGGGGATTAGGGTGCTTAGATAAGTAGATAGAGAAAGTGTTTAGGGTTTCTTTTAAATGGGCGAAATGCCCAAAACCATTTTTTATTTTTGTCGATACCCAGTGACGTATCGATACATTTTGGAATGAATCAATACATTTGCATAGGTTTCAACCAAATCTAGTGATACATTTGGACAATATATCAATAGATGTTCGTCCTTATTCAAATCTATTGATACATTCTGGAATGTATCGATAGTAAATGCCTTGTACGCCTTACATTGTTCATCCTACCAAGAATGTATCGATATATTGGGGAATGTATCGATACATTTTCCCCTGTAAACACATTTTTGACCTTCCAAACTCCCAAAAATCCAAATCTAGCACCCCAAAATCATTCTTGCTTAAATCACGATCCACATAACTATTACAACTCATATTTCTTGTATGTATATCCTCAAATATAACATCAAATTCAAATCAAAACCTCAAGCTATTGGAATTATCATGTATTTTCATAAAAGTTTGCCTAACTGTTAATATGCATGCTCCCATACACTTGGCATACTTAATGTATCATCAAAGTCCTCAAGGCATAATATATTTCATAAATCATTCTCAATTGACTTAGTTCTTACCGAAAATTAGAGGTGTTGTGATTGTAACCTTACTTGGTGAGCTATTAATTTAAAGTCTTTGAACATGATTATGTTTTGACTTAGAAAATTCAAGTTTTGATAACCAAATGTGTTTAATTGAAAGTTAGGGCTTTTGGAGGGTCAAATGGGATGATTTTGAATTAAAAAACAACATTCTAGACCAATCTATCTATAGATGTTCATCATGTATCGATAGATCAAACCTAAAAAAGGTTTCTAAAGAATATCTATCAATAGATGTGCCAATCTATCAATAGATGGCCAAATATATCGATAAATAGGCTTGATCTATCAATAGATTGGGCCTAGATCAGAAAAAATAGGGCATTTTGGTATTTCCTCACTCATTTTAAAAGCCTTAAACCCTCAGAGTTTTCTCCATTTGGAAAAAATGAAGTTTTTTCTTGAAACCCTAGCCACCTTTTACCTCTATTCTCTCAACTCTCATCTTCATCAAATTTATGGATTTAAAGCTTTTAAGACTCACTCTCAAACTAAAATTCTAATTTTCGAGACTTTGGAAGTTAAAAGTTCCATTTTTGAAATATGAAAAATCATGGCTTTGATTTTTTGAACTTATGGATTTTGAAATTCTTTTTTGTTTAAGAAAACTTATGATTTGATTTGGTTTTGGAACTCTCAAGCTCACTAAGGTAAATTTTTCTTAACTCTAGTTACTAGTAGACTTAATCTTTTAGTTAGAGGTAGATTAACTACTAATTTGTGGATTAAAGGACTGTTGGAAAATATTTGTGGAATAATAGAAGATTATTAGCCTAAGATTATGTTATAGAACTAATTACTAATGATGGAAAACTTCATGTTAGGCGTTGTGAATGAAGTTTGAATTTTTGGAAAATTGAGTGCTTGACAAAAAGTGTTAGAGAGCAAGGACCTTTTCATTAAGGTTGGTAAATGTGGCATTTTTAATTATTTCAATATAATTACGCATGCCTATTCTATAACCTTGCATATAAAGGAATTTCAATGAGTTTGTGCTGTGACCAAATGTTTACATGTATGTTTTAATGAAAACTATAGACTAAGTATATATAGTTTACTATGTACTAGTTTTGAGCATTGGAAACAAGCCTTTCAAGTCTTGGCTACCTTAAACCTCTTATTTGTTTATGATTGATATATGGATGTTTACTCCTTAATGAGGCCATGGTGTTTATGGTCATTTATTTGCATATTGTTGATATGCTTAGTCTTGACAGGTAAAAAGTAGGTTGACTTAGTTAGCCAATCAATTATCACCCAAATGGCATCATAGCCACCCTTAGCTCATGGTAAACCCGTCACAAAGTCCATTGTTACATGTTCCCACTTCCACTCGAGTATTGATAACAGTTGTAGTAGTTTCGAAGGTCTTTGATGTTCAACCTTCACTTGTTGACACGTCAAACACTTAAAAAGATATTTAGCCATGTCTCTCTTTAATCCTGGTCACCAATAAACAAACTTCAAATAATGATATATCTTGGTGGCTCTTGGGTGTATTGCATAGGTTGCAACATGAGCCTCTTCTAGTATCTCATCCGTCAAACCATCCATATTCGGCACATAAACTTGTGATTGATATCTCATTAAACCACTAGTGCTGTAAACAAAATCTTGAGCTCTATCTTCACTCATGTCCTTAAATATTTTCCCCAAATATTCATCCTAATCTTGGGCATCTTTAATCCGATCTAATATCATCGCTCTAACTTTGAAATGCGCCATCAAGGCATTGGAATCATTGACCTTAAAGTGTACACTTATATTGACCAGGTCATACAAACTTTGCACCATAGACCGTTTTTCTACAGTCACATGCACTAAACTCCCCATCGACTTCCAACTCAGGGCATCTGCCACCACATTTGCTTTAGTGGGATGGTAGAGTATCGTGCAGTCATAATCTTTCAATAATTGGTGTAGTCATAATCTTTAAATAATTCCAACGACTTACACTGTCTCAAATTCAAATCCTTCTATTGAAATATATACTTCAGGCTCTTGTGGTCGATATATATTTCGTCGGTCTCACCATAGAGATAATAGTGCCATATTTTCAAAACGAATACGATTACAACTATCTCTAAGTCGTGCGTAGGATAGTTCTGTTCATGCCTCTTTAGTTGTCGGGAGTTGTATGCTATGACTTTCTCGTGTTGCATCAACATGCAACCTAGTTCAAATCGTGATGCATCACAATACAAGGTATAACCTCTGAACCCACACGACAGGCTTAATACTGGTGTAGAAGTGAGACAGGCTTTGAGCCTTTAAAAACTAGCCTCACATGCATAAGATCAGTCAAACTTAACTCCTTTCTGTGTTTGTCTTGTCAAACAAGATGTGATCTTAGAAAAGTCTTGTACGAAACGTTTGTAATATCTAGCTAAACCTAGGAAACTTCTAACTTTTGTTACAAATGTTAACCTGGGCCAATTCTCCATAGCTTTTGTCTTACGAGGATCAACTTGTACCCATTTTGGACACAACGTGTCCCAAGAAACTAACTTTATTTAGCAAAAATTTACACTTTGAAAATTTAGCATATAATTTATACTTCTTCAGCATTTACAACACAATTCTCAAGTGTTGTGCATGTTCCAAGCTCTTAGAATACAACAAAATTTCATCCATAAATACGACCATAAATCTATCCAAAGATGCTCGAAAGACCCTGTTTATCAAATCCATGAAAGCTCGTAATGCCCATAGCATGCTGTGCATTAGTTAGTCCAAACGACATCACTAAAAACTCGTAATGCCCGTAGCGTGTGTGAAACCCTAGCTTGGTTATATGATTTTCTCAAATTCTCAATTGGTGATACCTCAAGCATAAATTGATCTTAACACACTGTACCTGCAATTGATCAAACAAGTTATCAATCCTCAGGAGTGGATATTTATTCTTCAATGTTACTTTATTAAGTTATTGGTAGTCGATACACAATAGAAGGCCTATCATCCTTCTTTTTCATAAATAGCATCAGAGCTCCGTAAGGCGAAACACTAGGAAGAGTAAAGCCCTTGTCCAACAAATCCCCTAACTGCTTCTTAAGCTCTCTTAATTCAACTAGTGCCATTTAGTAAAGAGGTATAGAAATTGGCTTCGTATCTAGAATCAAATCAATTCAAAATTCAATCTGCCTCTCGGGAGGCAATCTAGGCAATTCATTTGGAAATACATCCGAATACTCATCTATTACTAGTACATAATTCACACTCTTTTCGTTCATCAAAACATCTCCAATCATCGCTAGATACCCTTGGCCTTTTTGCCTTAGCATTTGTCTAGCTGTTAAAACTAACATGGCTCCCATAAACATTGGGCTGTCATGTCCATAAATGACAAACAAAGGTTCCCTTGGGAACTTAAACTTCACAAGTTTTTAGTGGTAGTCCACTTTGGCAAAACAAGATGCTAACCAATCCATTCCCAATATCACATTAAAGTCTAAAGTTAGCAGTAACACTAGATTTGCCATAGTGTACTTGTCTTTAATACGGACCACACAGGACTTACACACATACTAAGCCACAAACACCTTTTCCAAAGGGGTAGTCACAATAAGGGGTTCTTCCATATTACAACAAGATTGATCTAACTTCGGCACAAAATGTGGGGACACAAATGAATGTGTCGATCTAAGATCAGATAAAACTAATGCTTGGATACCATAAATAGAAAGTGTACTTATGACCACTACATTGGAAGTTGGAGCATCTTGCTATGTTAGAGCAAACACCTTCGCTTGACCTCCACCTTCATTACCCGGTTGTGCCAATCTACCTCTAGATGATGAGGCTATACCTTTGCCTTTGTCACCTCTAACATTTCTACCAGTCCGTGTCGTTCTAGGCGAAGTAGTTACGACTTGTCACACATATCTGTGGTCAACTTCTGCTGATTGCCTTTGTCTTAGGCAATCTTTCATCAAATGTCTAGATAGACCACATCCAAAGCATATCTCAACTATTCTATGGCACGATCCACCATGTGCCTTTCTACAATAGTTACCTAAAACACCCCTCTGCTTGGGGATTAAATTAGATGCTCTACAAGACTACTTTTATTTAGAAAGTGGGCTAAATGAGTCACTATTCCTTAGTAGCCTGTGCGTAGGAGTGGTTCCTTCATGACTTTGATGGCGTATAAATGTTGGACTCTTAGTCAGGTTAGAATTTATTTGGCTTTGTTGGCCCTGTGTCTGAGCTTTTTGACCACTACCCCTTTCCATTCTAGATTCTATTCTCCTAGTTTTAATCATTCCAATCGCATCCACCACTATCGTATAGGAGGTAAAGCTTTAAGTGGTAAAAACTCTAAACAGTGGCTCAATCAGTCCTTTAATAGACCTCTTGATCCTCTTTTACTCAGTTAGGACCAAGTCAGGAGCAAATCTAAATAGTTCGATGAATCGTACATCATACTTTGTCACCGTCATGTTTGAGGTTTGTATCAATGTCTCAACCTACTGTGCCTTTGCGTCTCTCACACTTTCAAGCAAAAAGCAATCTAGAAAAACTTGGACAAATTTCTCCCATGTCATTGGGGCTGACCTAGATGGTTTACTTTTCTTAAGGGAGATAAACCATATTCTGGCCATATCTTTTAATTTAAATCGACCAATTCCACTAATTAATATGTGGAGCATCCCAATGTAAAAGAAATACATTCTATATCCTTTAGAAATCTTCGCTAATCTTCCTTCGCATCTGATCTAGTAAAAGTGGGGGCTTAAGCTTCATAAAATCCACCAAGGTAACCTTAATAGTCCCTCTCTAATGTTCACACTGAGGCACATAGTTCGGGTCTTACGAACTAGAGTCAACCCATTCTTCAGACTGTGCCTCACTTATACTTCCAAACTCAGCAAACTCATGACCCAAACTTTGTAACCCTATTTCCAAATCCTCAAGGTAACACCTCTTTTTATAAGGTGGTTATCCTTGACTCCCACATTTTCATCACCCATATACATATAACTGGGTTTCATATTTCGAGCATGCCTAGCGACTCTACTTCTACCACGGCTCCTTGATGAGGACACTCGTGGTTGTTCCATTGGCTCATCTAGGGAATCTTGCTCTTTTGTAGCCCTTGAGGTGACTTTTGTCTTTGGCGACATCTTGTAGTAAGATGAAGCAACACCATGTTCAAAATTTCAAAATTCATGATTCAAAGGGTTAGCTTACTAAGACTTGGGAGTTCATGTAACCTCCTACTCATGAATTGAGCTGTAGTCACAAATCATGAATAAAACTCTACACTAGTCTCGACACTCCGCTAACAAACATAAGGAACCTAGGATGCTCTAGAACGTAGGCACTATAATACCAACTTTGTCATGCCCAAAACCCGAGGGTCTGTGATTGGTGCATGAATTCAATAAGTAAGCTCACGAGACTTGTGCATGCCTTAGAATTCCAAATCATACACACATAGCCAGGGTTTTTAAATCCACATATTCATACAATAATTAAATTCAAATACATAAACATTACCCTTTCATGTAACACCCTTAACATTCGGTAAAAACTAAGTCAGTTGAGAATGATTTATAAAATATATTGTGCTTTGAGGACTTTAATGATATGTTAAGTATTCCAAGTGTATGGGAATATGCATATTTACAATTAGGTAAAATTTTTTTGAAAATGTGTGATAAATATTATAGCTTGAGGGTTTGATTTGAATTTGATGTTATATTTTAGAATATATGTCTAAGAAATATGAGTTATATTAGTTGACTGAGGTATTATTTAAATAGGGAATGAATTGGGGTGTTAACTTTTGGATTTTGAAAAGTTTAGAAGGTTGAAAATGTGCCTACAGGGGAAACTATATCGATACATTCCCCAATGTATCGATATATTCTTGGTAAGAAGAACAAATTAAGGTGCATAAGGGATTTTCTATTGATACATTCAAGAATATATCAATGTTTGAATAAGGATGAACATCTATCGATACATTCTCCAAATGTATTGATAAATTTGAAATAGAGAAGATCTAGGGGAAAAAGTATCGATAGATTTCCCCATGTATCGATACATTTAGAGTAGTGAGCATTCTGCTTGAAATCTATCGCTATATTGTCTCATGTATTGATAGATTTGGTTAAAACCCATGCAAATGTATCGATACATTCCCAAATGTATATGTACATCACTAGGTATTGGCAAAAATAAAAAAGGTTTCGAGCATTCCGCTTGTTTAAAACAAAACCCAAACCGCTTTCTCTCTCTACCCCTCCAAAAATCATATCCCCTAAATTGATTTTTGGAGCTGTTTAGAGCGGATTGGAGCTTGGGAAGCTCCTCTAGAGGTTATATTACATCTTTTTACCGATTGATTTTCAATTTAATCAATTAATAACCTAAAAATCTTATTTTTCTAGCTTTGGTGAATTTGCCCTTGATTTACTGGAATTTAGAGTTTAAATTTGGGAAATCTAGCTTCTAGGGTAATGATTAATCTCATTGTTGAAGAATTTGAGCATGAATATTGGATTGCTAAGAATTGGGTTATTATAGAAAAGTTGTAGAATTTTTGAAAGCCAAGAAATAATTAATAAATTGATGTTTTAATGTGTTATAAGGGAGAAATTGAGCTATTTGACTCGTTGTTGTGCTAAAGGATAGTTGAAGGTTGAGAATTGGAACTCGGTTGTGGGAGTGCCTCCGATTGTCACTGTGAGTGTGTTTTATTTAAAAAGCATGTGATGCTTATCATATTGTTAACGTGTTGTCATGGTACTAGAATAGTTTATATGTGTATAATTGACTAGATGAAGGTGCCTAGGCTAGAGAACAAAATATATATATGAGTTGTGTATTGCGTTTGCCTTAGTGCAAGCCACGTAATGGCCTATGTTGTTGAGCCTAGACTAAAAGGTCTAGTTAATGTAATGAACGCCTAAGGGTAGCTTACTTTAGACACTAAACCTTATAGAGGATTATTAATATTTGATGCCTTGGAGAGTTAAGGTCACTTAGATGAGGTATTGAGCTAGAAATGTCTGAAGCTCATTAAAAGTAATCTTTGATATGATATGTGGTATATGTGATACGAAAGCATAATGGCCTCGCTTGTGGATTGTATTCTGGTCCGATGATGAGAATTCTGGACATTGATCTGATTTGATGTTGCTTGTAGTGCTATGATGTCATCCATTGAGACTACTGATAACTCTATGATATAGAGTTATTTGGGCTTAATTTTGATAGTAATTTAGCTTAGTTCTTGTTGCAATACATACAAATTAGTAGATTTTATTTAATTATTTTAAATTAGTTAATTTAGGTGAGTCAATCTAATCTTAGTTAATTTTATGCTTAATTTGGTGTTAATGTGGTTAAGATAGGTTGTTATTGATTTATTTGTTCTTTTATAGGTATTTGATAAAACAAGAATTTTAATGGAAAGAAGGAGACACCAAATTGACAATTGAGATTCAAGCCACAAAATCGTTGAAAAAAAAGTCTCATTCGAGCTGAAAAGAAATTAAAGAATTCAAGAATATTTGGAGATCAAGAATATAATTCTTGAGTTTTTCTATCTTTTTATTCTCTTATTCTCGTGGTTTTGTTTTTAATGTTTAAATTTTATTTGATGATGATGTGTGACTTGATGGAGAACTAATTCGTTAATTTAAGATTATGATTGAACTCAATATATAGTCTGAATTATTTATCTCTTTTTTACTTATGTTTGATGGATTTAAGTTGTTTAGTTTATTTTGTTCTTAATGCTTCTAATTGCTTGATCACCAGTTAGATTGAATTGGAAACCTAGGTTAAACCTCGACGAAGGAGAATTAGGTAGACCTTGAATTGAATAGCGTATGATTGAATGCACTTAGTTGATTAGATGGTTTGATTTGCATATAAGGTAGACATACACCTATAAGCCATATGTAGCCAAAATTAGAGCACAAACGTAATGAGTCTTTCTTCAATATAATTTGCATAGACATATAGTAAATTAATTGGGAAAGGTATTTTTATGAGAAACTTGACAGAGACTTGTAAATAATTTAAGACTCTAGGTTAGCAACTTAATCCACTAAACTGAGATAAGAAAGAGAGACAATATTCAGATGAAGTATTGAGAGATATCATAATCTTAGGTCTAGTGATCACGAAAAGTAATTTTGTTGTTCTATTAGTTTTAGTTATTAGTTTATTAGTTTCAATCTTTCTTTTTAATTTTAATTGTTTAGATAAAATTATGGTGTATTAATTTTAGTAGTTAACAGTAAGGATTAATACAATTCTCTATGGGATTGACACTCTACTCATCTCTATATTATCTTTGTGATACGTATACTTGTGTGGGTAGAAAATTGAACAACAACTACTCCAGATGATGATTGTGTTTATGATGCCATCTGTTGAGACTACTCTAAATGATGATTATGTTATAATGCCATCCATTGGGATATTACTCTAGATGATGACTTTGATACTTTGCTCATTGCTTCGGCACGAGCGTGATTTGACTTTTCGCTAGTGGCTGAGCCCTGAGCGTGATTTGATTTCGTTGATTGGCCACTGTGCGTGATGTGATGATCTCTACGGCAGGACCATTCTACGATTATGATTTGAGTTGTGAGTGATATGACATAGCCTCATATAGGCAGAGAGAAGTTTGAAATTAATATGATACTTTGGCAATTAATGTGTGCTTATGAACAATGTGCTAGGGATAATTTTATGTATTTGAATTTAAATTATATTTGTGAATGTTTTTGATGTGAAATCCCTTGGCTAACGATATATGAAATGATTTTGATCTACAATACTAAGGCTTGTTCGGGTCTGAGGGCTTTGCCTGTAGAACTTGTGTGCCGGTCACGGACCCTTGGGTTTGGGTCGTGACACTTGGCTCAAAATTTGTACACAATATTTAATACACTATTCATAAGGCCATGCATTGGCCATCAAAACAAGTTTGTACTTTACAACCCTTAGCACAAGTTCAAATGGCACATCGTGCCTACATACATAATAAGCTAACCAGATGCGGAAGCTCATGGTAGACTTAGCAAAATGCACTTGTCCAGGTGAAGACCTACTGGATGCGAAAGTTGGTTTGTCAATGGATGACCCTTGCCATATAGTCTTGTGGCTTATTTATTTGCACATGGTACAATAAATGGGTGAGTCATCTAATACTCAATGAGAGGCGTAGATAAATAAAAAATAAATATATATATAACTGACAACATACGCATATTTATATATATACTGCACTATCAGTGCAACCAAATGTTCTAATAAATATATTCAATGTTAAGGGCATATCAATCATCCCTAGGAGTCTTCACAAATGGTGTATGTCACTAGGCTTATCCTCAATGCGATATCAAAGTAAATATCCATATGCATACGCTAGTTGCCAAAGTATCATATTAATTCAACCAAAATTTATTTAAGCCCATTTGAGGCTATGTCATATCACTCATAACTCAAATCACAATCGTAGAGTGGTCCTCCCCTAGAAATCATCACACCATGCACGGTGGCCAATTGGTGGAGTCAAATCACACTCAGGGCTAAGCCACTAGTAGAGAGTCAAATCACACATGTGTTGGAGCAACAGGTGGAGAATCGGAGTCACCCCATCCTTGAAAAAGTAGAAATGTTATACTTGGGCCTTAAAAAGTAAGCTTGGTTATACCTTCATTGCAAAAAGTAGAAGGGTTGTGCTTTAACATGTGAAAAGGCAACGATTTGTGATAGACTATGCTTTACCCTTGAAAAGGTAATGATTGTAAAGGTTATATTTGAACGTATTTGAGAAAAGTAACAGTTTATTAGATTCAAACTCCTTGTGATACCAAGGGAAAGGACATAGGAACCATCAAGGCCGAACCTCTATAAAAATCATGGCTAAGTGTTCTTCTCTCTTTTCTTCTCTTTTCATTTGCTATAGTCAACCTTGAATGTGTTTATCCTTGTTATTTATGCTTAAAGTTTAAAGCTTTAATTGTTTTTGAGGGAAAGATTAAAGCTTTAGCTTGAAAATCCCATTCACCCCTTTACTTGGGTATTTTACATAAGCTTATTCAATTAACAGTTATGCTTAATATGATGCATGAAAAATAGATCCTCACCCTTGATGTGCAAATACTTCCTACCATTAGATTGTAGTTTATAGGAAATAATCAAATGCAGGATCTTATCAAGGAAGCTAAGCCGGTTCTCATTGAATTGACCTAATTAGTAGGTGGAGGGGAAACGAAAAACTTAGTTTGAGTTATTCTCACCAAGCCCGTCTCTTAAGTTATACATGTGTCTTCCCAAGTTGGGAATGCGCAATGCATGACTTATCATCTCCCTGTCGATGTGCATGCTCTTCTCCATAGCATTAGTTACAAACATGTCATTTTGAATGTGCGGCCCCTCATTATCATGTGTAAGGTTGTTCTTAAAGATATTGGTAGCATTAGAATACAACACTATAATTAGATTTCATAGTAAGATCTATTTAAACTCAAAAAGTTCATCCAACCTTGTTGGGTAAGATTCTTTATATAAGGGAACCCTAGGGTCTCAAGATGTTGAAAATCTATCAATTTGCTAGGATATACCTTGAGTGTAAAGAAAAAAAATCTAAATACCTCTATTTTTGCATCTAATCATTGAAGTTGTTGCCAAATCTGTGTGAACCTTTCGATGAAGACTCACCCCGTTAGCACTCGACAACTTCTTTGGTTGTTGGTGCCATAGGTGTGGAGTTTAGATATTTTGATTTAGGGTTTGTGAATCTTGAGAGAATTTGAGAGAGTTTGAGGTTGGAGTTGAGAGAAAATGATGAAAGTAGACAAAAGGAATTGAAAAGACTTTTTAAAAGAACTGAATGTATGGCTAACTTTTTGCCTTCCCACTCTTAGGTATTGATACCTTTAAAGAACGTCTCGATACTTTAATCAAGGCATTCTATTACTTTTGGCTACTGAGTGTCACGTCTCGATACATGGTGTAAAAGTATCAGAACCTGGTCACTGCTACACAAAGTCTTGATACACTATGTAACAATATCGAGACCTTGCAGAGTGTCAAGACACTAATTGCTAGTCTTAATACCTCGTCTCTACAACTCATTAAAAACACTATTTTTGATTGCCAAAAATCATGTGAGGGTCCTCAAATGTACATAAATCAAGATAATGATCAATTTTTGTGAAACCCGTAGTATCTTTTACTTGAATAAATTGGACAAATAACTTAGTGAGCTTAGGAAGTGCAAAAAGTAGCCAAAGAACCTTAGTTTCATCCTTGAAAATTCACAACTAAAGGTTATAGAGGTTGTGGAAGGGATTTAGAATGAAATTAGGCCTTAAAAGGGGCAATTTGTACAAGTTTGGACCTAAAAGGTCAAACCCAATGCATAGAGGGTTGACCATGTGAAGTAAAAACAGAGGAAATACAAGCATTCTGGTCTAGGGTTAACCCCAAACCCTTTGTAGTTGACTCTAAAGTGCCTAGACAGCTTAAATAAGAATGAAAGCCAGAAAACCTAAGACCCACTCCTTTATTTCATTTCTTTTTGTTCTTCCACCCATTTTCTCTCAAATTTCACATCTTTCAAGACCCACTAAATCCCATCATCAAACCTTAGATTTCAAGTGTTAAAGGTAAGGATTTCCACTTCTGAAACTTGGTTTTTCTGATATTATCTTCTCTTTCTAAAAGTTAGAAAATTTTCTAGGTTTTCAAGATTTGGCTAGATCCTTTCGTTTGAAGCTCACCAAAGAGGAAAGATAAGTAAAATAAGTTGTCTACCTATGGGTATGAGGTTTGGATGAAAGTTTGATGGAAATAATTGGAAACAAGTGAAGTTTAAATAGGGTTTGAAATGGGTATTCAAAGTATTTTGAAATTATTAGTGGTTTTTGAGAATATTGATGATTAAACATCATTTTATTAGGGCTTTGAAAGTATTGATGATTAAATATCATTTTTAGGTGATATTGGAGTAATTTGAGTTTGTTGAATATGTTGAGCTTAAGACGAAAGGTGCCAAGAGGAAAAAGGCATGCTTCAAGAGGTGGGTCAATACAATGTTTTTAATTATTTTAATATAATTAAGCATGCCTATTCTACAACCTCACATTAAAATGTATTTTGATGAACTTTGTGATGTGAACAATGGTTTCAATCTTGTTTTATGAAATCTATATATACTATGTAAATATGTTAGTATGTATTTTGTTTTGAGAATAGGGAACAAGCCTTTCAATTGTTTGATGCTTCAAAAATTGATATTTATCTATGGATGATTGCTTGGTTGATGATTTGAAAAGTTGGAATTAAAAATGATGAGTTTTGCATAGACCCTAGCATTGGGTTAATTTGTTTTTGAGATTGATGATTTTGATTTCATTTTTAATTTAAACTTCTATTATGTAGATGAATGAATTCATCCCTTGTTTAGAGATGAACTTTAAACACTATGGCTTTATTTTGTTCTAAACCCTTTGATCTTGGATGACAAATGAATTTACCTTCTCATTTGGAAATGAATATTTGGATATTTGGAAACATAACACAAAATGTTTTAATGGAGCCTACTTGAGTTATGGATCTGCTAGTGATAATAGCCACTAGCCATTGTGCACAATGATTTGCTTTGATTAGATAGTCGACAGAGTCCCACCTTTTTGATTTGGTTTCGTTTGGTAATTGATTCGATCCTACCACCTTTGATATACGGTCGATGACTATCACATATCCTTCCATTTTGGTGCTATGGCGCACTTTGATTTGGTTATCCATGCTATTTAGTGCTCCACGATCTATTTGAAATGATATTTGACAATATGGAATTGGAGCTTTATATTTGTTTTGAACTTTGAATTTGGTGTTGACATTATTTCAATTTTAGACTTTGGATTTGGTATTTCTTTAGACTCTGGTCTTTGGAATTGACATTTGTTTTGACCTTGGTGTTTGAGTTTTGTATTCGTTTGATGTTGGCATTTGGATTTAAGATTCGTCTCGACCTTGATCTATGGATTGGGTAATTGCTTTAACTTTGGTATTTAAACTTGGCTTATTCAATTTACTATGCATTATGTCATTTTTGAAATCCACTCATTTTCTCTAAGAATTTTCTAAAGATAACAATATTATTCACTTTCTTTGAAACTAAACCTTGTTTTCCTCAACATCTTTAACAAAAGCTTTAAAACTCGATATTTATAAATTGTTTTCTTGAAAATACTTGAATGTTTTACAAACCATTACTTTTATTTCAAAGGTTGAAGAATGGGTTTTCAACAAAACCCTATAAAAACCTTTCAAATGAGTTTTACTCATCGAGACGATGGTATTAAAGTTTCGTTTGGATATGTGATCATACTTGGCACATAACTCGCACCTTGGGATGAGTGATTTTACTCAAGGATTGAATTCCCAAAGTCTTTGAATATTTGATATAGTTAAAAGGCAAACTTTGATATTGTTTAAAATGGATTACTTGCATCATTTTTAAAAGTGTCTTTGATAAATACTCTCCTATTTAGCTTGTTCCCCCTCCCCGTATCTGCTCATGGAGTTATTTATAACTCACACATGTAAGATGCAATTGATTTGCAGATCAATAGTTTCTTGGCTTGTTGTCTTTTAGGAAGAGCCAATACTTCAGTCAACCTTGAGTAGGTGAATATATGGCATCCAGTAGGCGTCAGTCTTTTTGTTTTGAGTTGTACTTCACTGGGCCTATTTGGTTTGGTCATTCCTGTTTGACTGTTATTGTCAAGCCCAACTCTATAATATACTTGCCATGTCATTCATGTACTTGATAGTATGTCTACATACTGGGATGCCTCGGAGAATCGTTAAAAGTTGGCATCGTACCTAGTGGTACAATTAAGTCGATTAAAACCTCAAACTAGTTTGAATAGAGATTTTAGGATGTATTTGAGAATTATTGAACCTTAGAATGTCTTAATATGACGATTCAGAGTTCGAGGATTAATTTGGAGTCAAATTAGGACTTTTCATAATGTAGGAACAAAATGGTCATTTTGCCACACGAAGGCAAAATGGGAATGTTGGATGAAATTTTTGACCAAGTTTGACTAATTGGAGCATGATTTGAATTTGAGAAATAAAAAATTTTAATTCTGACATTTTTTTGAACTTAAGGGCAAAATAGTCATTTTACGTGTCCACGAGGACGTAATTGGAATTTTTGGAATTTTAAACCACCAGAACACTTGTCAAGCCCATGAATTTCACCTATTATTATTTTATACTTTGGATAATTAAGAGATTACATGTGGTGGTGAGAAAATGCTTAATTGTTAAGTTTTAAACATGGACCAATCACATGGTGACAGATGTCAAGCTTTAATATTTTTATAATTTCCTTTATAAACTCTCCCATTTAACTCTTCATGGATGGCCAAAGCAAAGAACAAAGAGAAAAGAGTAAAAACAAACCCTAGAGAGGAAAATTCAAGAGAAATTTGTTGAATTTCAAAGAACAAAGCAATCAAAGGTAAGATTTTTCAATTTTAGCTTAAGATCTACCTTTCCCATGCTTTCTTTTTCATTTTCTATGGATGAAACACAAGTTT
>NC_030852.1:19996844-20005780 GCF_000208745.1 Theobroma cacao
GTCATGCTGTTGAAATTTTTTATTGATTTGGTGGGTTATTTGATTAGCTTACTGCAGTGGGCGGGTTTCCGTGGACCAGCCTATTAGAGGGGCACGGTAAACCCCGTTATATTTTACCTTAGTACGAGAGGTGATGAGGGTATCTCCTAAGGTAAGTTTAGAGTTTACTTCACGTCAAACCACCATGTGAGGATGAAACTCAGCCAACGCCAAGGAATGACTATATTTTAAAAGTAAGAACATGTTTTATGGGTATATGTCATTTTAACATCCTTGGCGAACTCGGTTGGATGCCCAGGCCAAGGTGTCACAGAGTATGAGTTTTAGCACAAGCCAAGTTTTTAAGAGAATCATAAGCCTTGTTGATTATTTTGATGAAATATAATTGTTTTATATGAATTGAAATGAGTTTTAAATGTTATGATTCATATTGTGATGGGGTGATTTAACTGTCTCCATTTACTCAGCTTTAGATGTTGTAGATGAACTTTACTTACTCACTGGGTTTATAAAAAACTCACCCCTTCTTTTTATCCATTTCAAGCTCAGGACAGTCTGTAGATAGCCGATTTTGTCGAGGGTTGCTTTTGGATTTGCATCCTTAGAAATCGAAGGTCTACAGTCTTGTATATTTTTGGTTATTTTGGGGCCCACATGTCATTGTAGAATATATACCTAGTTTAGTGTGCCATTATATATATGAATTTATTTTGCTTTTACGCTACAAAAATTGTTTGTGTAGGATTCTATAAATATTGTTTTATAAGAAAATGAAATATTTTATTTAATATTTTTATTTAGTTTGATTAGCCATGATTTCATTTTAAATGGATGATTTAGATTACTAAAATTATTTTTAGATAAAAAGTGTATATTTTTCGATCGTATGCTGTATTTTCACTAGGTTTCAAAATTTTTGGGTAAAAATGACCAAAATACCCTTGTGTGACAGAAATTACTTTTTGTTTGTTTTTGATTTAAAAATAGTTTATATTCCCTTAAAACATGATATTTAGTAACTGTTGCTCACAGGGGAGACATAAAATTGATGCAAGAGCCTTGCGAGGTTTTGGTTGACATTTCAGGTAATGAATGTCTATCGATACATCGCAGCGGTTGTCATGGGCTCGAAGGGAGTACCAGGTCGTGACAATTATGGATATGACTATGTTTATGTCTTGTATTAAATGACATGTATATGAGATAAACACTCTCCTGTTTAGCTTGTTCCCCCTCCCTGTATCTGCTCATAGAGTTATTTATAACTCACACATGTAAGATGCAATTGGTTTGCAAATCAATAGTTTCTTGGCTCGCTGTCCTTTAGGAAGAGCCAATACTTCCGTCAGTCTTGGGTAGGTGAATATATGGCATCCAGTAGGCATTAGCCTTTTTGTTTTGAGTTGTACTTTGCTGGGCTTATTTGGTTTGGTCATTCATGTTTGATTGTTACGGATATGACTATGTTTATGTCTTGTATTAAATCACATGTATATGAGATATGCCAAGAAACGACTGCTTTTGTATTTGCCATAAGAGAGCCTATACTTGTTATTTAGATATGTGTTGTTTCCGCATTCTGAGCACGTGAGCGTGAAGACTAATATGATATAGTCTTATGTGACATAATTGTTTATTCATGTTGATGTATGGTTCTATGGTGATGAGTCCTATGAAGTAATTTTGAGTATTTGATTTGAATTGTACATTTTAAGCTTACATGGGTTAAGAGGGTAACTCCTAGTGATACCCTTACATTGGTCATGACCCCTGGGTTTGGGTCGTGACAAAGTTGGTATCAGAGCCCTAAGTTTGTCTAAGTGCTAAGTAATTTATGTTGAGTTAGCGGAGTTAGGTTTTTGTGTTGTATAATGTTTTCGGTTTGTTTAGCACTACATGGATTCTCTTGTTTGTTTAGAATCTACCTCTTTTGTTCACCATATGGAGTTTAGTGTTTACTTTTGTCTAGGTAAAGATGCCACCTAGGACATGAGCTAGGTTAGGGCCACGGTAGAGCAGAATGCTCTCGTTGATGCTTCTGCGAGACTACAAGCTTCCATTGTTAGGGGTTGTGGTAGGTAGGTCAAAACTGCCAGGTTTGTTAGTGGTGAGCCACCAACAACGGCTAGTGATGAGGCACTCATGGAAGAGTCTCTTGATGCTCAGTCTTAGGAGGTGAGAGATTAGGTACCCACTAGGGAGACAACCTTGGCAAATTTGGTGGCAAATTTACAAAGGGTTAATAGCGTCATGGAGATAGTGGCCACTCGTTTAGATGATCTTCAGTGACGAGTCGAGGGTTGACAGCCAATGCATACTACACATAGCTCTCAAGGTCAAGATGATTGACAGCAATCAGAATCTGCTAGCGAGACTGTCATAGCCCAAATTCCCGAGCCATGATCAGCGCAAGGGCCTAATGGGCTCAACCCACTAAGCCCAAGCAAGCCTATTTATATAATCTTATACATTAATCCATATTTCTTTAACTCCAAAATTCGTAATGTTCAAATATAGTTCCTTTGAAAATAATTCATACAACCCAATTATGCATTCAGAATGGCATCATCATCCATACTATACATATATATAGCTTGACAAATGAATCTTAGAATTTCACAACAAGTTTTCATATACACATAATTAGACCTTGACCATTAGCGGACTGACTCTGGGCACAGTTGTTAACGTTTATTGTCATATTAAACCTACCAAGCAATAGATAGGGAGAAGCACCTCGTCCTAGGATCCAATCACCTTTAACTCAGAAAAACCTAAAACATGAAGTTTAAAAACGTGAGTATAAACTCAGTGAGTGAACATAGGAAGGGAACAAGCAACGATAAGAGAAGTTTAGAAATCATGATGCACTTAAGTTCAAAAACAATGCAATTTAGTTTAATTCTTGGTAAAAGAAAACCCTTAATTCAAACCCTTGGTTGTTTAATCACTCGATGATGAAGAATCCATGAACCATAAAAAGTTGAAGAGTGAAAACTTTAGTAGAATTCAAGCAAGTCAAGCATAATAGATTGATTCTCGCTACAACGAAAAGGCATTCTCACTGCAGTGAAATTCTGGCCAGATAAAATCTATTGGGTTTTCAATGCCATAAGGAAGATCCACTGATGCCACATTGTACATTAAATTGAACATATTGACAATAATCAAGTTTTCTCAACATTCAATGCAATCACACATTATTTCATACCCTTTTCTATATCATATAAAAACAAATCTATAGCATATATATATATATATATATATATATATATATATATATATACAAGCATGTATACAACCACCACCTCACCCAGCTCATGTGCACTCCACACCGCACATAGCTGGAGTCATCATGTGCACCCTCACATCGCGCACATCAACATCATCGTGTGCACTCCCTACTCGCACACATCAATATCACTATCCACACTTCCGCACATTGTCATTACCGACATGTGCATCCCCCACAAGGCGCACACACACGGTTATATTTATTACACAATATTAACTATCAATACGCAACATATATATTTATATCAACATCATATAAGGAACAAGGATTCATCATATGGCACACTCACAACGTAAAACGTTTTAATAAAGGCTTGTTCCTATGCATAATCTTTAAGGAAAAATCAAATAAAAATCATTCACACGCTTCGTCTAAATACCAATACATTTCCCAAAATATTTTCAACGCAAATTCACTCACCTGACAAAACTAGCATCGACAAGGTTCTAATCCAGGTAGTCCCGAAATACCATTAAAACCTATATTTATCAATTAACCATAATAACCTCAATTAAGTCATCAATTAAATCTAATAATTCTAATGAATTTACATTAGGCAATCTACCCTCTAACTTGACATTTAACCTAAGTTTCTAGTCTAATTCACAAGCCCATTTGGCCAACTACTCTAATTTAAAATTTTGTTACCTAGATGAACTTGGAGGCATGAAGATCAACAAAAAACCTAATCTTTCCAAGAAAAATAATTTGAAGAAATTAGGAAATAAATCTGAAAATATAACCATAAATTCAAAAATTCTAAAAGTTGGAAATATATACCTTTTAACCTTGAAAATGAAAATTTGAAGCCAAAAATCCAAGTGTTGTTGAAAGTGAAGTAGAAATAGAAAATAAAGGAAAAAAGGAGAGATTTTTCTTTCTCTCTCCTTGGGTTTGGAAGTGCTGGAAATTGGGGTTAGAAGTTGTAACTTTGGTGCACAAGGAGTTGGGAGAAGGAATAAGTAAGAAGAGAAAGGAAATGAAAAGAAAACAAGGAAAGAAAATTAAAAAAAATTAACTTTTCATGGTGGAGAATGAGAAAATGGCGTGGGATGGAGGAGGAAGAAGAAGAAAATCTGATGGGAGAGGATAAGGACGGTCATGGCTTAAAAAGAAAGGAGTCAAAGCTTCCTTGGGAAGCTTTGACCAAGTAAATGATAAAATTACCATTTTACCCTCCAATGTTTTTACCTTTTTTAATTGTATCCTCCCACCAATCATTTAACTCCAATTTCCTTTTATTACATTTTTTTACACATGTACAAACGAAGTATAAAGTTTGTACTCCAACGTGGTGTCCCCATAATATTTAAAATATTTATTTACTTGCGCTATCTTTATTTATTAAAGACACGCAGGCCCCATTAACATCATTTTCCTCCGAAATTTTCTCGTTCTTCTTCTCCCCCACTTAGATTGACCATATACTCCTCTTTCATGGAAAATTTTGATACTGAATAAAATATTAATATTTTAATATTATTTTATTCCAAAAATTTCCTCTTGTCTCCTTGGTACCCAAAATACCTTATTATGCCTCAATTCAATTCCGAATCACTTTTTATCTAGCAAATTCTTCCTCGATAAAAATATTATTATTTTATAATTATTTCCTCGCGTGTGAAATATTTTATCCCAAACTATTCCTTTCATCTTTCATCATTTTTAAACATTATAATTAACCTCAATTGACATCCGATAAGCTTTATTAGTCACCATATCAAAGTACGGGGTATTATAGAGACTATTGAAGATTCACTATCGGATTTCCTCAAGATGATGTTGGGATGAGCCCTACAGCCAATTGAGATTGGTTAAGGCTTGGTTCCAATCATACAACGATATCATTCATATTGAATGATTAGAGGTTTTTCTTCATCAATAAGACATTAATTATAGTGAGTTATAAGTCTAATTAGATGAAGTCCATGAGATTAATATGCCTTGAAAGGGAATTGTAATGGGTTGCAGTTATGAGATCCCTATGCATCAAACCATATTCTCAAAATGTTCATGGTCAATGTATCATTGAGATTAGACATCAAAGATGCTTAGAGACTAGTACATTTTATGTTCTTTACTTTAGACGTAAGCAATCGATCTCATAGAATGAAGTATAGAGGTACTTAGAACTAGAATGTAGGTGCTTGCTTAGAAGAGTAAGTTCACTGAACATGACTCGCCAAGAGAAGTGTATTTGGTAATACACTTCAATGTCTATGCAACACTTCTCATTTGTCATTCGAGTAAATGCTTACTAGACTTAAGACACCAGGTTGTCTTATATGTGCAATGCTATGCTTTAATTTCATCCCTATGAGTGCCTAACCAAGGATACCTAAACAGGACACTTGTGGGTATAGTATTAAGCATGTGAAAGCAAATTAGTGGTCAAGATAGGAATCATTACCTCAAGTGTTTTTATAGGACATATCCTATTAGTTCTTAGTTAACATAAGCTTATTGAAGTCCTTGGCCAGGGCGACTTGGAGGTTATAGAAAAAGTTTCATAAGTATCTAAACGCTAATGCTATAATTGCAGGAAAGGAAATGGAGGTCAATAGGAGTAAATACTATACCAAGCTCTTATCATCTCTGGGATATATGATGAGGGAATGAATTAAACTGATGACTGTACACTAAATGGTTGTTAAAGAACCCTTTAACTCTCCGAACATTTGGGTGGCCATGATGCATTGCTGGATGCCAATCTTAGTCTATGGAATTGATTATAAATTAATCAATTAATTCATTAATCGATTCCATTGCCAACATATTAGGAACCTAATAGGTCACACATAATGATTGCATTTGAATTAAATTGAGAGAGTAATGATTTAATTTAGCCTTAAATCACGTGCTAGGTAAATAACTTCTATAAACTTAATTAAAAAGAGTTTAAATAAGTTTTAGGCATAGTATATAAATAGTTATAATTATAATATCAAAATTGTTATATTATAAAGGAAATTATTTCAATTTAATTTCCATTGGGCTCAATTAAAATAGTTTAATTAAGTCATGGGCCTATAATGTAAGGTGTTATAATTTGGAGGGCCATATTGCAAAATTAAAGTTAATTTTAACCTAGCTATAAAAGTCATAACCCAAACCTGAGGGTCCATGGCCGACACATGAGTCCAGCACGTAAAGCCAATGAGACCTGAGCAAGCCTCAAAATTTAAAATCATATAACAAAAAGCCGAGGGATTTCATAACTAAATATTCATAAATAACATTTAAGCTCAAACATAATGCGTTATCCCTGGCACATAAATTATTGCAAATATCCAAAGGTCATACATTAACCATTCAAGGTGGGTTTATACATAACAACCCTTATACAAATTCACAAGGCATAGTGTGCCTACATACACCGAATCTATCCATATGCGGAAACTCATGATGGACTAAGCAATATGACCAAAATGGAGGACCTACTAGACGCCAAAATTGGTCTGTCAATGGATGACCCTTGCTACACACTGTCCAATGGCCTATTTATCAACACATGATGCAAAAAATGGGTGAGTACTATAATACTCAGTGAGATGGGGATGCTAATGTAGCATAGTAAAGCATAGATGAATATTCATAATATGGAGAAACATGTATTATATAACACTACCACGGACCTCTTTGCACCCCCTCTCTTTGCTTCAACATATTTTTTTTTCTCTCTATGTGCCTTCCACGTGGTTAATTCTGACCTCTTTGCACCCCTCTCTTTCTCTCTTTTTGCTTCAACATATTTTCTTTTACTTTCTCTACCCTCCACATGGTCAACTCTAGAAGCCCCATTGGGGCTTCCTTTTAAGTATGTTATAGATATGTAGTAATTTATCAAACATCTCCAAAATACAAGTGGAAGGATCATTTTAATATCCTTCATGCACATCACACCATTCTTGCTAGAATCACATCTTAATGGTGCACTCGTATTCATTAATTAGTAAAACCTATGTCTTCAAAATACAACATAATAATCAAAGCTTACCATCATAAACCATCATTAACTAGGCTTCATAGGCACACTCCAGTTGCCAAGCACAACCTCAAACTCAATATATATGATTTGCTTCCCTTGGAGTTTTTTGTCAAATGTCAACTCTATTTCAATTATACAATGACCACCACATTTTAGTTATATATAAATACCCCCATATTCACATATTATGTCATCATAATCAAACAAATCAATGAGTGGTCCTCCCCTAGACATAATAAAATCAGGCACGGTGACTAGTCGACGGAGAAACAAATCATGCACAGGGCAAAGCCACTGGCGGAACATAAGTCACGAGTGTGCTGAAGCAATGGACAAAGAATCAAATCACCTAAAGTGCCGAAGCATCTAGCCAAGAATCATATCATCGACCAGAGTAATCTCTCGGCGTTTGGAATTGCTTGGAGTAGTCTCCCATCGATGGCATTGCCTACAGCAATCTTCAGACGAGTGGCATCACGACATAGTAGGCAAGATTCACAAACATGACTAGTACCACCATCCCTACATGCACAGACACATAGTCATAGGGTAACGGGGAACAACTCAACCTCATGTCAAATCAACATCCAAAATTCATCCTTAAAATAGAACACAAATCCACAATGAGGCAATCATGCCTTTATCTTTCCATAAGTCCACAACATGTCACAAATCATATTCCTTAAGCTTCAATGGTTTATAAACTCATTAGAGTTCTAAGTGCCTTAATTATTCATAAATCATAATGTCACATCATTTAATTAGCTTGTGTAGCCTTACATACATAAAAAATTCGCATTAACTATTAGAATACACGACATTGTTGGTATATGCCCTTGAGCCAATTGGATTGGTCAAGGAATATAGATTCTCATTTAATGCATACTTAATCACATAACTATATATGATAAAGGTTTTCCTTTATGTTAGTGCAATAATAAGGAGTTATTAAGTACTAATTGGATGAAGCCCATGGAACATAAAGGCCTTGCAAGAGAATTGTAAAGTTGTTACAGTTATGACATCACTATGCATCAAAGCCATGTTCCTAAAATTGTTCTTGGTCAATGTATTGTCAAGACACGACAATGACAATGCTCAAAGATTGGTACACGTTAAGCCTCTTGACTTGGGAAGTAAGTAATAGATCTCATAGATTGAAGTATATGGGATGCTCAAGGATAACATGTAGGTGCTTGTTAAAGATTAATTTTTTTTTTAATGTTGGAAATTCTAACAGGGCCCAGCTACCCTGTAATCTATTTATTAATGATCGAAAAAATTAAGTACAATGAAGAGGGGGACATCAACCGAACCTCCAAAATTACATGAATCCAAGAAAAGATTAAAGAAATGCCTATAGTGAAATGGTTCAATTTATGTGCATAACTATGAATGCAATCATAAAACTGAAACCCATCACTTTTACAAGATTCTAAATAATCCTCAAAATAAAGTTAATAAAATAAATGAGTACTGCTCTTTTACATTTATTTAAATCTAACATATGGTAAATTACTTTTATCTAATGTTAAAATTCTCGTAATTTCCTTGGTCTTCCTCAAAAACTTGAAGACCATGATGTTGGTGACCATAATTTGCTAACCAGTTTTGTAAAGCCCGACCTTATAAAATACTATTCATGTACTTACA